>NC_092156.1:63451450-63561450 GCF_045791955.1 Oncorhynchus clarkii lewisi
ATCCGTCACATTTTTTAATTTTAATTAAGTTAAGTTTAGAATAATAATTCTTTGGGCAGATCGTCTCATATTGAGGTAATCCCAGAAGAGTGTCATTGTGTTGACACAGTATCTTTGACTTAATGTCAGTGACGCCAAAACAGATTGATATCAGAGAGTCATGGGAGCTAACCCTACCGAGCGTTGCAGGAGCTGTATGTGTGTGTGTGTGTGTGTGTGTGTGTGTGCCTATACAGCCTGGTTAATCACAGAGTGTCTGTGAAGTGTGCCATTACAGCCACTACTTTTACCTCTGAGAGATTCTAGCCCTGTCCAGTCCCCCCTCTCTATGACTGACAGATCAGGTCAAAAAGGTGAGTCCAGGCCCCCCAACACGGGGGCGGGATTTCCCCTCGGGGCTGGAGGGGCCTGTTTAGACCTAAGCACCTGATTGGTTAATTGAGCTGGCGATTTGGAGAGTGTCACCTAATCCGGTGACTGAGACGTCTTCCGCCCCGCTGACTGATGGCTGTTGATAAAATCTATTCTAAAGCCATTTACTTCTTCCTCTGCTCTGACAAAAGAGGGCTCTGATTTCAGAGTGGTGGTAAAATACAATCCCCCTAAAGCCTGACCTACATGACAAGAAGGGTGGTTATAGGTTCACTTGGCCTCCGTCCCAAATGGAACCCTATTCCCTATTCAGTGCACTGCTTTTGATCAGGGATCATAGCGCTCTGGTCAAAAGTAGTGCAGTATGCAGGGAATAGGGTGCCATTCGGAACGCAGCCTGGGACAACTAGGCCGACTGCAACACTAGACGTGCCGCTTTGCTTTCACAGGCAGACTAGAAACACCTCCATATGTCAAACACACAGAGCCAGTCTGGACTCAAACATGAGTTAACCCTTCCATCCACCTCCAGGTGTTGGCCATCAGCTGTGGTTTCGATTTGGGACAACAGTCCTCGTGGGTGCAGAGAAGGGCACAGGATCTACAGTAAAGTAAGGAATCTGTACGTAAGGATGAAATGAACAGCTACGGTTGACATCTTTATCGAGTAAGTGGTACTTGACAATGCTACAGTTGTTTGGGGATTTCTCCGACACACACACACACACACACACACACACACACACACACACACACACACCTGAACCAGAGTCAATCAGAGCCTGTAGCTAGGTTAAAATAACAGCAAAGCAGGTCTGTGGACACCCAGACGGACTGAGTGCCAGTTTGTGTGTTGAAAGCCTTTACTTATTGCGATGATCCTGAGCGTCAGGGCGGGCCGGGTCTCAAGCTGCTGATGTGCTATTATCATTTAATGCTCTAAATGACTGGGTGGACAAACAACTGTCTCTTCTATGTGTCTTTCTCTGTCATGTAAAGACACCAGTCATTAGAAGATGATTCAGGACGTCAGGGTAATAATCACATGAATAACTCAGGTTCTGACACCCTGCTATTTTCATAGACAAGAGTCTGTTTATTTTCCTGTGAAAATTTCCTGTGATTTTTCTGCTATGAACAATGCTGCTGCTATGCTTGATCCTACCGCATCTATTTTGACATTTGACATATGTATTTTACTAGGAAATAATATTGGTATCAAATGACTGAAATTGAAATGAATGAATAATAAACTTGAGGTCTATTTTTTTTTCTTCGGTTGAGATAAAATTCCTCAATGATTGCTGTGTACATCTGCATAATGAATACGTTTGAAACCCAGAGATTCTGTTTCATCTAGAAATACTATGTTAAAACAATTATCATAAACTATACCGTGTGTGGAAATATGGGCAATTGGCGTTTTCTGGACAAATCCCAATAGACCCTTGAAAAACATCGCTCCATCTATAGCAGTTAGAGCAACACAGCTCGGTCTGAGATAGATAGGTCTATTATTTACATAGTAACAGGTGAACCAACAGAGGCAGACGCCACCATTCATTCTCCATTGCCTTTGTTTGGGAGGCTGCATCGCTCTCTCTCTGCAGGAAGGAAGATCCTATTGAATGGAAAGGCACGGTGTTGGCTGGGGCATTAAATGCATGGGGTGACATGCTGCTTGACTGGTTGACTGGGAACTCCCCGTCCATGGCTAGACGTGAACCTAGCAGGCCACCACAAACTCTGTCCAAGCCTGGAATGCTAGATTAATGCGTCTATGCACCTGAGAAAACATGTTTCTTCTTAGGTGGAAAATAAGTGCTTTAACTTGTATCTGCAGTCAGAGTTATTAAAGTAGATCATCTTTCTCAGGTTACCATGTTGTCCATTTCAGGACATCACATTTTTCTTTGTTTAATTGTGTGTGGAAAATGCTGGTGTCAGATTTATAAAGTACATAAACTGTTTGAAATACATATGGTGTACATTTCTGGAAAAGATGGGTCAGATTAAAAGGTGTCCATTTGAGGACATCTTCACACAGCAGCTGTAGTTGTGTCTTTCTTTCCATGTCATTAAGACTTTATAATAGCTGTATAATATTTGAACATCTAAGGAACGCGTGTTCTGTAATCTGACATCTTAAAGAATATTATAAAAATGTGTCGGACGCATTTAAAATATCAAACAACTGTCTCAAATATTTACATGTTTACTACTTTATCATGTTGAATTACTTCATGCTTATGTCTGCAGTTACATCAATGGAGGAAAAATATTACAGGGTGAAGCGTGACAATCCCCGTCATGATAACAGTGTGACAATCCCCGTCATGATAACAGTGTGACAATCCCCGTCATGATAACAGTGTGACAATCCCCGTCATGATAACAGTGTGACAATCCCCGTCATGATAACAGCGTGACAATCCCCGTCATGATAACAGCGTGACAATCCCCGTCATGATAAGTGTGACAATCCCCGTCTTGATAACAGTGTGACAATCCCCGTCATGATAACAGTGTGACAATCCCGTCATGATAACAGTGTGACAATCCCCGTCATGATAACAGTGTGACAATCCCCGTCATGATAACAGCGTGACAATCCCCGTCATGATAACAGTGTGACAATCCCCGTCATGATAACAGTGTGACAATCCCCGTCATGATAACAGTGTGACAATCCCCGTCATGATAACAGTGTGACAATCCCCGTCATGATAACAGCGTGACAATCCCCGTCATGATAACAGTGTGACAATCCCCGTCTTGATAACAGTGTGACAATCCCCGTCATGATAACAGCGTGACAATCCCCGTCATGATAACAGTGTGACAATCCCCGTCATGATAACAGTGTCACAAAACTTTGAAGCTTCATTGAGAATTTCCATCAAAGTGTTGAAGGGAAAATGTACATTTGGGGGAAGCAGTTGATTAATTGTGTATAACTAAAAATACCAAATTACAGAACAGATTCAAATGAATTCCAGGAATCCCCTCTGGGCTGAAGTGTATGAGGGCAGCATATGAATACTTCTGACTGAGATTGAACTTGTGAATGAGCAAAGACAGCGGGATTCGGATCCCCTGAGCACTCTGAAGTCAAAGTAGTTATTCTCATTTAGACACCTACCTACTAGTCTATTTCTGACTTCAGAGGAGAGAAAACAGCTCATTGTAGGATACAGATCATTGCTTATTATTTACTAGTTCTTTAATGTACATATATGCAATTTAATTTAAAGCATGTATTTATTAACTGTAATATATATATTCGTATTTATTAAAATAATGTATCATCATTTGTATTTGTATTATTATTATTTACATTAAACATCGATACGAAACATTAAAGAAAGAATGCACCTTTTAAAACAGTTATTACCATCTCTGTCATTGTTGCTATTGTGAGTGACAAGAACGCACCTTTTGATTCAATAACTCGCCGTTATTGTCATGTCTATCACTATACCTTTCTGAGTGACAGATCATGGTGTGATGATAACAGTGCCGCAGCAGCCTGGTTCTAAGAGGCCCCCTGAGACCCTTATAAGACAGACTCATCTTAAGAACACATAAGAATGTAATCGTCCAACATCAACAACACTGAGCGTAGCATGGGGGTATAGCCCCCTCAGACATGGGATATGTATGGTACAAACACTATGTGCTGCACCCATCATATGTAGCATCAGAGATGACAGGCTTCTGTAGTAGGTACAAACACTATGAACTATATTACACATGTAGGGAGAGAGAGACACAGAGAGAAAGAAAAAGAGAGAGACAGAGAATAAGGAAGACTCTCTCTCTCTCTCTCTCTCTCTCTCTCTCTCTCTCTCTCTCTCTCTCTCTCTCTCTCTCTCTCTCTCTCTCTCTCTCTCTCTCTCTCTCTCTCTCTCTCTCTCTCTCTCTCTCTCTCTCTCTCTCTCTCTCTCTCTCTCTCTCTCTCTCTCTCTCTCTCTCTCTCTCTCTCTCTCTCTCTCTCTCTCTCTCTCTCTCTCTCTCTCTCTCTCTCTCTCTCTCTCTCTCTCTCTCTCTCTCTCTCTCTCTCTCTCTCTCTCTCTCTCTCTCTCTCTCTCTCTCTCTCTCTCTCTCTCTCTCTCTCTCTCTCTCTCTCTCTGAGCCCTTTTCTCCAGCTGGGGGAATGAATGTAGGTCACGGCACCGAGCTATTTCAATACAGGCAGATCACAGCCCTGTGAGTGTGTGTGTGTGTATGCAGATGAGCTCCATCTACCCGTCTCTCTCTCTCTGCCATAGACATACAGCTGTATGGCAGCACAGTCAGGGGGAATGAAGTGAAGAGCGACCAGCTTATTATCCCCAATGTTTCCATTTGATCATTCTTTCCTCACGCTAATATTTATTATTTTCTAAGAAATCTGTTGTGAGATTGTTTCAAGGACATGAACAAAGAGGGGGAGAAAAAAATGCATCTGCTGTTGTTGTTGTTATTGCTGTTTAGAATATTCTTAGAGAATATGAAATGAGCTGCTGGTTGAGGGAACTTCAATATATCCCTCTGATGGAGAAAGACAAAGAGTGGAAGTGACAGGGGGGGAAGAAGAGAGAGAAGAAAGAGAGAACGAGAGAGGATAAAGAGAGCTATACTGAGAAAGAGACAGGTACAAAGACAGGGAGAGAGAACCATAGAGAGAGAGAGAGAGAGAGAGAGAGAGAGAGAGAGAGAGAGAACCATAGAGAGGGAGAACCATAGAGAGAGAGAGAGAGAACCATAGAGAGAGAGAGAGAGAGAGAGAGAGAGAGAGAGAGAGAGATAGAGAACCATAGAGAGAGAGAGAGAGAGAAAGGATATAGACTGAGTGCTGCTGGCTCATCTCCTGCTGGCCTGTCCTGAGCTCTGCTCTCAGAGGTGATGTCAGCTGAATTATTTAGGCAGAACGGTCAAATGGTTTTATGTGAGCGCCTTAGCCTCTGTGCTCTCAGGGCGATGTGTGTGTGTGTGTGTGTGTGTGCGTGCATGCGTGTGTGTGCACTCTCAGGGTGCTGGCCGTGTTTACCCTGCTGGAGCAGAGGTGTGACACAAAAGCATCCTCGGGCTGGGAGAAATAAATGGGAATCTCTCCGTCCAAGAGACCTGACAAATCTGAGCTTTCTCAAGACTACTTTTCTACTTTCCCTCTCTTCTCTCTTTCATCTTCTTATTCTCCAAGCCCCAAACCCCTGCAGTGTCACTATGCCACTCCCGTCATTGTGTTTCAACTGGCGTGAGAGAGAGAGAAACATAAAGAGAGAGGACAAGCGGACAAGTCAGAGGCAGAGCAGAGGCTTCAATAGGTGTGTGTGGAACTGTGTGTGTGTATGCGTGTGTGGATTGCAGCTCGCTTTATCAGAGTTACCGTAAAAACAACTGTCCAAACAGAAGCCAGAGCTGTGGAGATGTGTGATGTAAAGCTGTGTGAAGAAGACATCAAGGCCATAATCTGAGAGAAGAAGAAAGAAAGGCCATAATCTGAGAGAAGAAGACAGAAAGGCCATGATCTGAGAGAAGAAGTCAGAAAGGCCATAATCTGAGAGAAAAAGACAGCAAGGCCATAATCTGAGACAAGAAGACAGCAAGGCCATGGTCTGAGAGAAGAAGACAGAAAGGCCATAATCTGAGAGAAGAAGAAAGCAAGGCCATAATCTGAGAGAAAAAGACAGCAAGGCCATAATCTGAGAGAAGAAGACAGCAAGGCCATTATCTGAGAGAAGAAGAAATCAAGGCCATTGTCTGAGAGAAGTATCAAGAAAGTGTAACAAAACAGCGCCTGCCGGTTCCCGCTAACTCTGTCATTGTGGTATTCATAGGGTGGTATTCGTATTGCTGGTTGTTACATATTCCAGGCTTCTGTCTTCTCCCCTCTACTACCGAAGAGCTAAGCACAGTGGGTGTGGTGATGCTGTTATGAGGCAACGTGATTGGATGGAACTCATCAAAAGTTTAGAATTCTGGTTGGATGGTCGTCAAGGCTGGTCATCAAGGCTGGTGACTGGCTGTTGTTGTGCTGGGATGGATCTTTAGAATAGGTTTGGAATGTATTTATTAAAAGCTAAATGATCCAACATTATTTATACAGGTATATTATATATCTACCACTAGTTAATTCGATCATTTTTTGTTCTTCAAAACATTTATAAGAAATGCATATTATTATGCTCAAACTATATATATATATTGTTATTTTTTCAAATGAATAGGAAAATACAGATATTCTGGACATTCCGACATTGAAAATGTAAATTTTTGTATCTATTTCTTGACTTTCTTTGAATTTGAAATAACATTTAAGAATTTTAGAATCAGGGAAATTATTACAAAATAGCAAGCAAGCTAGCTACAGTGTATTAATATAACAAAAAGTATGCCTTCAAATATCAGTCATTTAACATAACATGAATAATATCTAACAAATCAAATGTATTATAATTATTTATATAATATAACAAATGCTGGTGTTGGACATTTAATAACCTACTCTCCATTTAGCAAAAAAATCGGCAAATAATTCCACCAGCTAAAGATTTCGCAATAACAGCAAATCTAACTGAAACGAACCTTCAAACACTATTTATCTCAACGTCAGCTTTTGTGCTCTTAGCCGTTGTGGCCGATTGGACACGGTAGCTTCTAAAGGTCGTTGGATGGTTGACCTGGTGGCTCCAAGGGATTATGGAGTTATGGTTACGTGGTGTTTTCTCTTTCTATTCCCCTACCTGTCTGTGCATCTCAGAGCGGCTGTGTGTGTGTGTGTGTCAGAGCTGTGGCTGCTGTCCACTCTTCAGGCTGGTTTAACATTGCCATTGTGTTGAGCCCTGGCTGGGAGATTAATGCTGCCCGGGAAACACTTCAGATTAGGCCAGATGACAAATATACAGTCTTACCTCTTACCTAGCCTGTTAGAGCTCTGGGGGGAGATGAGAAGGGACTACACACTTTCTCTCCATCTATACACCTACTGTTTTAAGTCCACCATTATGTCTTTCCCTCGCCTTCATCTCTCCCCTCGTTCCTCTGTCTCGCCCTCGTCCCAAAATCACAGTTAAATGACAGATGAAGCAATGTGATTTATAATCAGGTCACAGAGAGCCAGGACGGGGCAGAGAGGTGAATCTGACACATCAGAGATGGAGAGAGGGTCTGTGACCTGCCCAAACACCCTCATATATCTACTCTGTCTCTGACTAATACCACAGTACCACCAGGGTTCCCTCTCTCTCTCTTCATCCCCTATGGCAGGGTTTCCCAAACTCGGTCCTGGGATCCCCCCTGGGTGCACATTATGGGTTTTGCCCTAGCACTATACATCTGATTAAAATAATCCAAGCTTGATGATAAATTGAGGGGGGGGGGGGACATTAGCTCTCTCACTAAAAACATCCTCATATTTGACTTTGACAACCCCAAAACTAGCAAATACACAGTACTACAAATGAACTAACGCTTACACATGAACTAACGCTAACAGTACTACACATGAACTAAAGCTAACAGTACTACAGATGAACTAAAGCTAACAGTACTACACATGAACTAAAGCTAACAGTACTACACATTAACTAAAGCTAACAGTACTTACTACACATTAACAAAAGCTAACAGTACTACACAATAACTAAAGCTAACAGTACTACACATGAACTAAAGCTAACAGTACTACACAATACCTAAAGCTAACAGTACTACACATGAACTAAAGCTAACAGTACTACAGATGAACTAAAACTAACAGTACTACACATGAACTAAAGCTAACAGTACTACACATGAACTAAAGCTAACAGTACTACACATTAACTAAAGCTAACAGTACTTACTACACATTAACAAAAGCTAACAGTACTACACAATAACTAAAGCTAACAGTACTACACATGAACTAACGCTAACAGTACTACACATGAACTAAAGCTAACAGTACTACACATGAACTAAAGCTAACAGTACTACACATGAACTAAAGCTAACAGTACTACACATTAACTAAAGCTAACAGTACTTACTACACATTAACAAAAGCTAACAGTACTACACAATAACGAAAGCTAACAGTACTACACATGAACTAACGCTAACAGTACTACACATGAACTAAAGCTAACAGTACTACACATGAACTAAAGCTAACAGTACTACACATGAACTAAAGCTAACAGTACTACACATTAACTAAAGCTAACAGTACTTACTACACATTAACAAAAGCTAACAGTACTACACAATAACTAAAGCTAACAGTACTACACATGAACTAACGCTAACAGTACTACACATGAACTAAAGCTAACAGTACTTACTACACATTAACAAAAGCTAACAGTACTACACAATAACAAAAGCTAACAGTACTACACAATAACTAAAGCTAACAGTACTACACATGAACTAAAGCTAACAGTACTACACATGAACTAAAGCTAACAGTACTACAGATGAACTAAAGCTAACAGTACTACACATGAACTAAAGCTAACAGTACTACACATGAACTAAAGCTAACAGTACTACACATTAACTAAAGCTAACAGTACTTACTACACATTAACAAAAGCTAACAGTACTACACAATAACTAAAGCTAACAGTACTACACATGAACTAACGCTAACAGTACTACACATGAACTAAAGCTAACAGTACTACACATGAACTAAAGCTAACAGTACTACACATGAACTAAAGCTAACAGTACTACACATTAACTAAAGCTAACAGTACTTACTACACATTAACAAAAGCTAACAGTACTACACAATAACGAAAGCTAACAGTACTACACATGAACTAAAGCTAACAGTACTACACATGAACTAAAGCTAACAGTACTACACATTAACTAAAGCTAACAGTACTTACTACACATTAACAAAAGATAACAGTACTACACATGAACTAACGCTAACAGTACTACACATGAACTAACGCTAACAGTACTACACATGAACTAAAGCTAACAGTACTACACATGAACTAAAGCTAACAGTACTACACATGAACTAAAGCTAACAGTACTACACATTAACTAAAGCTAACAGTACTTACTACACATTAACAAAAGCTAACAGTACTACACAATAACGAAAGCTAACAGTACTACACATGAACTAAAGCTAACAGTACTACACATGAACTAAAGCTAACAGTACTTACTACACATTAACAAAAGATAACAGTACTACACATGAACTAACGCTAACAGTACTACACATGAACTAACGCTAACAGTACTACACATGAACTAAAGCTAACAGTACTACACATGAACTAAAGCTAACAGTACTACACATTAACTAAAGCTAACAGTACTTACTACACATTAACAAAAGCTAACAGTACTACACAATAACGAAAGCTAACAGTACTACACATGAACTAACGCTAACAGTACTACACATGAACTAAAGCTAACAGTACTACACATGAACTAAAGCTAACAGTACTACACATGAACTAAAGCTAACAGTACTACACATTAACTAAAGCTAACAGTACTTACTACACATTAACAAAAGCTAACAGTACTACACAATAACGAAAGCTAACAGTACTACACATGAACTAACGCTAACAGTACTACACATGAACTAAAGCTAACAGTACTACACATGAACTAAAGCTAACAGTACTACACATGAACTAAAGCTAACAGTACTACACATTAACTAAAGCTAACAGTACTTACTACACATTAACAAAAGCTAACAGTACTACACAATAACTAAAGCTAACAGTACTACACATGAACTAACGCTAACAGTACTACACATGAACTAAAGCTAACAGTACTACAGATGAACTAAAGCTAACAGTACTACACATGAACTAAAGCTAACAGTACTACACATGAACTAAAGCTAACAGTACTACACATTAACTAAAGCTAACAGTACTACACATGAACTAAAGCTAACAGTACTACACATGTTATGCACTGCAGCTGTCTAGGGCTTCCTCCCTCTGTCTCAGTCTAACAGCCCAGAGCTGCATGCAACTGAGGACTACCGAGGACTCTGCTGGTCATCTATCACAACACACAGGGATGTCTGCACGTACCACCGCTGTAAGCACAATCCACCGGCAGCCCCAATACATCTGCATACGAGATGCAACAAATGCTGGGGCTGGTAGAAAATCAGTGTGAGAGGGTGTGTGTGTGTGTGTGTGTATGTGCGCGCGCGTCTCCACCTGTGCGTGTATGTGTGTCTTTACGCACCTGTGTGTGTGTGTGTGTGTGTGTGTGTGTGTGTGTGTGTCTGTCCACATGGTGAAGGCAGCTCAGGTTTGAATGATTCATCCTGCTGTTCTACACTCATCCAGGAAGAGCTGACTGTGGTAGAATAGCAGGAATCCTCTCTCTGTCCCACCGTATGCTGGCCCTAAAACATTGCAAAGTGATTTAGCTACCTGGACCTAGCAGCCGAGCGAGGACACCAGACAATAAAGGAAAGGCTCCACATTTAACATTTAAACAGTCATTATCGACGGACGCGCCATTCACTCCCAACATTGTTTTTGCTTGCGTAAGGGAGAAATGCAATGCAATCTCAGGCCTAGGGATGGGTGGATGAGTGGAGAGAGAAAGAGAGAGAAAGAGTGAGAGAGAAAGAAAGAAAGACAGAATGAGAGCGAGAGAGGCAGAGAGAGAGAGAGAGAGGGGGTGGGGGGGGTCCATCCTTATACTGATTAAATAAAAGTTAGATAAAATACACTGGGCAGTCAAATCTCTGTTAAATGAACATATGGAAGCTGGAGGACGGGGATAATGGTCTGCTATTGTGAGATAGAAATGCAATAATGAAGAGTGGGATGGTCCGACCAGTCTAATTACAAGGGATACATAACTCAGGGAAGGTCTGGATGGCTGTACTCATAGAAATAAAATGACTGCCAGTCCCCCCCAGCAAAGACCACATTAACTTGAATGGGAATTTCAGTTATAGTGACTCCATTTCTCTGGCTGAGTGGGTTGGCCACGGCTTTTATATGTGGTGGGGTAGAATTAGAGACACTGTTCCCGATAACAAGGTCAAATACAAACTCGGTAAATTACAAGCATGGGGATGGGGAGAAGAGAGAGATGGGAGAGAAGGAGGAGAGGTGACAGATGAGAGATTGACTAGAGACAGGAAGACCTTTGCTAGATAGACACTCCCTTGATAAGGCCTACACACTTGCAAGAGAGAAAGAGTGAGAGAGCGAGACAGAGAAACAGAGACAGAGGGAGAGAGAGAGAGAGAGAGAGAGAGAGAGAGAGAGAGAGAGAGAGAGAGAGAGAGAGAGACAGAGAGACATAGACAGAGAGAGAGACAGAGAGAGAGACAGAGAGAGAGACAGAGAGAGAGACAGAGAGAGAGAGGGAGAGGGAGGGAGAGAGAGACAGAGAGAGACAGAGAGAGAGAGAGAGACAGAGAGAGAGACAGCGAGAGACAGAGAGGAAGAGAGATAGAGAGAGAGAGAGAGGGAGAGACAGAGAGACAGAGAGAAAGAGAGCGAGAGAGAGAGAAAGCATGGATAATGGAAGGATGAGACACATTGTCTGATTTATAAGCCCTAAAAAGCGACACTTGCTGAATAAAACTGAATAAATAATCACAATGCACTGTGAAGGAGCATGTCCTTGGCTATATCAACACAGCTTCCTTTACTCCAGAAGGTTACTGAAACAACAACAAGGCTTATCAACGTACAGTATTACTCATCACACCAGCTACACAAACACAGATAACAGAAATATTATTCAAACGTGACGTCACGGTTACACACAGCTGTCCCTATCGCCTTAACACTAGAACTGCTAAAGCAGTCATTTTGACTGCTCATTGTTACTCCTTTTTTTACATGTACATTTTTTAAGTCATGCGGGGGGGGGGGCATCCTTGTCCATCCTCGTCCTTGCCTTGTCCTAACCAAGTCTAACACACTGCCGCTGTTAGAATCTTAATATCACCAACAGAACTGGCGTTACAACCAGTTTGTTATGGCTTTCCCCCTTGCCACTGCTCCGCTCCTCCCAACAGCTGAAAGTGTTGTGCCTCGATGATAATCACTCCAATAATTGCCTCAAAACTGAACCTAAACTATACTGGAACTAATTTCAACATACAACAACAGATGAAATACATGAAGTAAAGTATGATGGGGAGAAAGGGGGGGAATGGCTGAGTTGATGCATAATGATGTCATCACCAATTGTGAATGAAGAACAGGGCGGACCATTCGATTGTATTGATCCAGTCTAATTATAGGCCTAACCTCAAAATGGCATGTACCCTATATCAGTTCACCCAATCAAAGCAGTCGTATCGGTCTCCTCTGGCCTACTTGGAGAAGGCTACACAGGGAGAGCGTGCATTTTTGTACACGCTGAACGGCTTTCAATATCTGGGAAAAGATCCACATCTGGCAGCAGGTGAGCGAGTGTCAGAGAATGTGGTGATGAGGCTTGTGGAACCTTACATTGGCAAGGGGACACATGTCACTTCACTGTCATTGGCGGACAAGTTTCTTGCAAAGAAAACAACTCCGGTTGGCACCATGAACAAAGTGAGATGGGAGCTCCCTTCCTATGCGCAAAATAAGGCACTTGCACAGCCGTTGTACTACAACAGTGTTGAAGAATGACAAGACAACCCGCGTTTACCAATGCAAGGCATTTCTGTCATGAGTGTGCAGTACGATTAGTACACAGTTTGCAGTTTAAGTAAGTAGTAGGCAGGCCAGATTTGAACATGGCCATAGCATTTCTGTGTTACTCTTGGTCTGTATGTTGGTATGTCAAAGTGTGTCAAGCAAGTGAAAGTTACAAAAATGTGTGTCGACTGTAACGTAAGCATGAGCTGACAATAACTAGACTATTTTGACACTTATATTCATTATAATATCATTGCTTTTGTGCAGATTTTTTTTTGTGTGTTCATCAAGCTTATAATGATGTTTCGGCTACATATGTTTTCATAATTTGACCATGTGTCTTGGTAGCTGGGGTATTTTTTGTTGTCGTTGTAAAAAGAAGCTGTTACCGTGTTCCAACACATGTGCTTTCTGTTTCATAGTCATAACAAAGGCACTGCACAAATTTCTGCATTTGTCATGTTTTTTTGTTGTTACTGCAGGTATGGGCAACTCTGATCTCATCATGAGGGGTCTGAAGTGGCTCGTGGTCTGCGCACCCACAAGCAAATATAGTATTAGTAGTATAGTATGATTATTTTTGAGATAGCATATACGAATTGTATTAATTACTGTTCGAAAGTTGCAGTCAGAATGCTTGAAGGGGTGTTCCTCGAGGCCCAGCGGTTCTAGTGTTAAGGAATACTTCCATTTGAAATTCACATCATGGACATCCATTACATTTCACTATGTGAAATTTAAAAAAATCGAGTATACTTTAAATGCCCGGATGTCATACTCAGTTCGTTTTTTTTTTTAAATCTAGTTTAATCTGGAAGAGAATCGTCTTTTCACAAACACGTGTGTCCGACAACAGCTGAAAATCAGAACAGGGGACGTGCTCTACAAAAATGAATGAATGGCCGGGAACAAGTGCGATTGCGCATTCAATGACGCCTTCTCAGTATGTTGATATTTGCTGCTTACGGGCATACGTTTGTACTAAATAGTACGTTCTAAATAGTGTGCAGTACGATTAGCTCCCTTCCTCTGCGCAAAATAAGGCACTTGCACAGCCGTTGTACTACAACAGTGTTGAAGAATGACAAGACAACCCGCGTTTACCAATGCAAGGCAAGAAAGAACGTTTCGGTCATGAGTGTGCAGCACGATTAGTACACAGTATGCAGTTTAAGTAAGTAGTAGGCAGGCCAGATTTGAACATGGCCATAGTATTTCTGTGTTACTATTGGTCCTGTATGTGTTCTCTGTATGTATGTGTGCATTTCAGAGGAGTTGGAATAAAACGGAAGACACGTTTCCCTTGGAAGTCCATGTGGAATAAAACAGAAGACACGTTTCCCTTGGAAGTCCATGTGGAATAAAACAGAAGACACGTTTCCCTTGGAAGTCCATGTGGAATAAAACAGAAGACACGTTTCCCTTGGAAGTCCATGTGGAATAAAGTGCTGTTCTTCTATTGGTCTCGCTATATTAACGTGGTTCGGCACCGTGAGTAATCAGCTCATTACAAGAGAGAGGCGAAGCTGCTTATGGTAAAGCAGAGCGTTGATTAATTACACACCGCGTGCAGACGCACGTAAAGACACAACGGCACTACAACTGTCATGTGACCTTTTGGACTTCACGTGAAGAATCACATTCTTTCTATATGAAAACACAAGGGTTTTCCCTGGAAATGATTGATGAGGTGAGTTACTAATGGACCAAAGGGCACCTGTAAATGAACTGTTGGAAGGCTATTATACAACAATAATGGATATAGGTCACCTGCACATGGACTGGAGATAATTAGCAGTCTACCTATGTCTGCTACATTGGATTAAACTTCCCTTTCAGATGTATATTTTAATTGTACATGGTCCCGGTAATACATTTAATGAATAACCTGATGGATAGAAAAATAACCAATATGTATTTTTTAGGGAAGGAGAACAGGGCTTCATGTAGAAAGTCTCAGCGTTATATTCAACCAGATTGTATATTGTTCTATACAACAACAATGTATTTTTTAGAGGGGAAAGAGAGAGGCCCTCATATAGCAGCCATGTCTCACTACGTCCCTTATGAATCCTTTAAGCCTCCTCTTCTCCTCAGACAGTAAACAGCTGATGCCTCAGACCGATACACAAACAAACTACAGACCAAGCTACAGGGAGCCATAATGACTCCTAATGCAAAGTGACAGACTGCACATACTGAAGAGGTTTGCTGCGCTGTGCGGTGGTTATTTAAAGGCTACTTTCCCCAAAATGACGCCCAGGACACAGATTAAATGAGGAGGGAGAGATGGAGGAGTGGAGGGATGAAGGGATGGATGGGTGGAGGGCTGTTGTGTGGCATCAGGGACTCACCAGTCAAAGGGAAAGTGGCCATCAGACCAGGATTCAAATACTATTTGAGATCTTTCAAATACTTTGAGCCTTTAGTCTGGACGTTAGCCTGTCTGGACTTTGGTCTGGACTTTAGTCTGTCTGGACTTTAGCCTGCCTGGACTTTAGTCTGGACTTTAGCCTGGCCTTTAGTCTGGCCTTTAGTCTGGACTTTAGCCTGTCTGGACTTTAGCCTGCCTGGACTTTAGTCTGGACTTTAGCCTGCCTGGACTTTAGCCTGCCTGGACTTTAGCCTGCCTGGACTTTAGCCTGCCTGGACTTTAGCCTGGACTTTAGCCTGGACTTTAGCCTGGACTTTAGCCTGGACTTTAGCCTGTCTGGCCTTTAGTCTGGACTTTAGTCTGGAGTTTAGCCTGTCTGGCCTTTAGTCTAGCCTTTAGTCTGGACTTTAGCCTGTCTGGCCTTTAGTCTGGCCTTTAGTCTGGACTTTAGCCTGTCTGGCCTTTAGTCTGGCCTTTAGTCTGGCCTTTAGTCTGGCCTTTAGTCTGGCCTTTAGTCTGGCCTTTAGCCTGTCTGGAGTGCTAGTTGGGCGTGTTTGAACCCTGGTCTGGAAATGATAGGGGTAAGGGGGCTGGGGGCCTGGGCGGGACTTCAGGGAGGGAAAGGGAAGGGAAAGGGGGATAACAACTGAATGTATTCAACTGAAATGTGTCTTCCGCATTTAACCCAACCCCTCTGAATCAGAGAGGTGCGGGGGGCTGACTTAATCGGCATCCACGTCTTCGGCGCCCGGGGAACAGTGGGTTAACTGCCTTGCTCAGGGGCAGAACGACAGATTTTTACCTTGTCAGCTCAGGGATTGATTCGAGTGTAGCAGGCCTATGTGGTCTCTGGTTAACGAGGTTAAGGTAATGGAGTTTTAAAGGGGAACACCTTGAGAGGGATTGGGAGTGTCTTTGTTCTACAGGGACTAAGGGCTATAGGGCCTGTACTGACGGTCTCTGAGACATGTTTACTAAAGGGAGGCCCACTGGTCTGTAATGACCAAATACACAGAGTTGAAGACGTGGCCCTAATGCACCCAAGCTGCTGCAGAGAGAGAGAGAAAGAGGAACGAGAAAAGAGAGGGAAACAAAGATAAAGTAAGAAAGAAAGAGAGAGCAACCTATTACACTGGGACAAATACTCAGACATAAGAGAATCTTTCTTTCCCCAAATTATCCTTCATTACAAATCATTTTAAACTATAAAAAAAATGCAGAAAATATGTAATACGCATTGGGAAAAAACTAAATGTGCAGTTTTGGCACGTAAATATGTGGCCTCCTGCCACAAGCCGAGTGACAGCCAGTGAAAAGTACCAATGTAACAATAGTATTTGCTATTTTCTTTGGTTTTGGCTTTCATACCATGTGGCTTTTCAGTCATGTTGAGACTGGTCTACTACTATTACTTTAACATATTATTATTCTCATGACTAATGTTGTCGTACTTCTGTTAATGTTAATATCATTACCACTACTACTAGGCCTCCTATTATTATTATTATTATTATTATTATTATTATTATTATTAGTGGTAGTAGTAGTAGTATTATTAGTAGCAGTATTAGTATTATTATTAGTGGTAGTAGTAGTAGTATTAGTAGTATTATTATTATTATTATTATTATTATTAGTGGTAGTAGTAGTAATAGTAGTAGTAGTAGTATTATTAGTAGTGGTAGTAGTAGTAGTATTCTTATTAGTAGTAGTAGTAGTGGTAGTAGTAGTATATATAGTAGTATTAGTGGTAGTAGTATTACAATTATTTGTATTAGTATTAATATTATTATTAGTAGTAGTAGTATTAGTACTTTTATTATAATTATTACTTTATTACAGTTAGTCAGACCAGTGTGTACATTGACATTGTAAGTAATATAACTTGCCATGTCAATAAAGTCTATTGAATTGAACTGAGAGTGAGGGAACGCTTTTACTTTCTCAAAGGGCTTGGTGAAGATCTACTTTCACAGGGAAAGAGGAACCGGTAAGGCAACAGGAACACACACACAAGTGCGTCGCAAATGGCATCCTATTCTCTATATAGTCCAACACCTTTGAGGCCTCTGGTCTAAAACAGCACACTATGTAGGGAATAGGGTGCCATTTGGGACACAAGAACACAGACTCCTGTTCTGTTCGGAATGAATCAATCAGGTTTTTGAAAAGAGAAGTGAGAAGAAGGTTCACAAGGTCAAAAAACAACTCCTTTCACTTTCCACCCAAATCAAAACTCAAAAGTGAAGCAGGCAAAGAGCTTTCTGAAAGCGGAGAGTCAGTGGCACACCGTGGCTTTTCAAACACTGTGTCTGTGTCCCAAATGGTTCCCTATTCCCTACTTTTGACCAGGACTAATACGGGGTTTGGTCACAAGTAATTCACTATAGGGAATAGGGTGCCCTTTGGGACACAGCCAGTGCTTTATTCTATTCTTCCAAGAGGAAGACCGGCCTAGACCTTTTCTCTGTAACACTCTGTAATGGGGACGGGGTGACTTGTGAAGCTTGGCCCTTCGACAAAGAAAGCCTCTTTTGGCATCAAATGAAGAAAACCCACCAACTCTTCCCCTGTATGAGTGACTAGGCCTACATCCTGACCTGTATGAGTGACTAGGCCTACATCCTGACCTGTATTAGTGACTAGGCCTACATCCTGACCTGTATGAGTGACTAGGCCTACATCCTGACCTGTATGAGTGACTAGGCCTACATCCTGACCTGTATGAGTGACTAGGCCTACATCCTGACCTGTATGAGTGACTAGGCCTACATCCTGACCTGTATGAGTGACTAGGCCTAGATCCTGACCTGTATGAGTGACTAGGCCTACATCCTGACCTATATGAGTGACTAGGCCTACATCCTGACCTGTATGAGTGACTAGGCCTACATCCTGACCTGTATGAGTGACTAGGCCTACATCCTGACCTGTATGAGTGACTAGGCCGACATCCTGACCTGTATGAGTGACTAGGCCTACATCCTGACCCGTATGAGTGACTAGGCCTACATCCTGACCTGTATGAGTGACTAGGCCTACATTCTGACCTGTATGAGTGACTAGGCCTACATCCTGACCTATATGAGTGACTAGGCCTAGATCCTGACCTGTATGAGTGACTAGGCCTACATCCTGACCCGTATGAGTGACTAGGCCTACATCCTGACCTATATGAGTGACTAGGCCTACATCCTGACCTATATGAGTGACTAGGCCTACATCCTGACCTATATGAGTGACTAGGCCTACATCCTGACCTGTATGAGTGACTAGGCCTACATCCTGACCTGTATGAGTGACTAGGCCTACATCCTGACCCGTATGAGTGACTAGGCCTACATCCTGACCCGTATGAGTGACTAGGCCTACATCCTGACCCGTATGAGTGACTAGGCCTACATCCTGACCTGTATGAGTGACTAGGCCTACATTCTGACCTGTATGAGTGACTAGGCCTACATCCTGACCTATATGAGTGACTAGGCCTACATCCTGACCTGTATGGCAGTCTCTCTAGCAGTGAGTGTAGAAAGAAGAAAATCCCCCACGCTGCCAGTATCACTTGTTTATCCAAAGCTTCGTCAAAGCGGTCCCTACCTGTAGCTGGAGAATGATATCACGTCAGCCCCAACAAAGATGGCCGCCAGGTCAGACTGGAAATAGGGAGGAGAAATTCCCTGTAACACTTTACCTAAAGCCTTAGGTATAATGATTTATTACTTGTTATAAGCATGCATAAGCCCTAGAAACAAGTGTTAAAATGCATTATAACAGCATTATAATGCATTACACCTTCAGGCATAACGGCGCAAAGTGTTACCAAAGTGTTACTACCCTACGACAAGCCTCCTTGAGAAAAACAGCTTCTCTACTAGGGAGGCAATATTACAGCTCAAAGTTCTCCTTTCCTTCCCGAATCCTGACACTTGTTAAAATGGCAATTGAAAGTTACTGTGCAATCACTTGTCTTCTTCGCACGTGTCTTCCACCCAAATTGCAGAGCAACATTTTTTCTCTCCTCTTCCAAGCACATTAGGCGTGCAGCCTAATCAAGGCAAATTGGGCTTAATTGCCTCCTCCCAAAGAGAAGTAACAAGGGGAGAGGAATTGAATAGAATCTGGTGCACTTCTTTCGGAGTTGGTGTGTTTTTCTTTCTCGTCTAGCTTCTCTGATTACTCAGAGAGAAAGGGAGAGAGAAAGAGACAGACTGTATGGAGAGACAGATGGAGAGAGAGGCCACATGAGGAGAGTGAGCCTACAACAATATATACTTTCTTTGCAATTACATTCAAACTTTGTGCGATTACATTCAGAATTTTTTTTCCACTTTCACGTGCACTATTCAAAACAGACTATGACTAAAGCCTTTGGGGTCAATAACAAAAATAAATCTCCAAAAAGAGAGACAAACTGACTCGACTCAAGGGGCTAAGCTGCGAAACAAAAGAGAAAAACACAAACTCATTTGGTTGACATTGATTTCACACAGAGCCTCTGCTGCAGAGCTGTGTCTCTGCCTGGGTCCTAGTGGACATTTTTAGCGGTTTAATATTGGCAGTGGGAAGCGCCATGGAACAGAAAAACACTATCCGTTGTTCCCCACTAATGATCTGAATCTGTGGGGAACAGCTGATCAAGCTGGGTGATCAATGTGTATCTATGGATTTCTTGAAGGTAGGCTCAATACACACACACACACACACACACACACACACACACACACACACACACACACACGGATTGGGCGGTATCTAGATTTTCATATTCTCATACCGTCTTTCTCTCATACGGGATTTACAGTATTACCGACATAGCACACAAGGGGGAGCTAAAATGCTAAAATTGGCCTCCATTACCAGAATGCTAACCAACTTAGCGCAAACTAACATCGAAATCACATAGACAATGTTATTTAAATGCTAACGAACAAAAAATAACAAACTAATTGCAAAGACAGGCAAATACAGCTCATAAAGTTATACAAGCACAGCTAGTAGCTACTGAATGTCATTTTCGGTGAGTGGGGACATTTACAAGCCAAAGTGAACGAGAAAAAGTGTGCAAATGAACAAAGTTGTGACGCATGTGTTTCTGAAAGAAGAGCAACATGTGCACTTGGAGCAGAGAGGGAAAAGAATGGAGGAGAAAGACAACACTATTAGGAAGCACAGGGAAACAATGGCAGCTGGACAGCTCTTTGACTTCTGGCAGAAAGCTATAATAAGGTATCTGGTGGCAAACATTTAGTAGTGAATCTCATACAAGCGTAACTTCATCACCTCATGTGTGCCTCACAACAGTGACTCTCCAATAGATAAAGAACGCTATGGACTTACCAGCTCCCGCTTTCTCCCGTTGTGCTATTTACAAACAAACACCTGGCTGGCTCAAATGCTCTGGGGCACAATGGTAAGCTTCATAATGTAAAATAATGTGACAGGTGAAATGAGGAATGAGGAATGCAATCTGCTTTATCTGAAATCTGCTTGAAGGTATTGCACAAGTTGACTACTGGTAACAACTTAAAAAGTAGCTACAAATATTCTAATTTATTGAACAACTTCAATTAAATCGTTTTGACAGTATTGAAAAACCATCTCGTGGCTTTTTCCAAGTACCCTGGTATACGGTATATACGGTATATCACCCAAGCCTAACACACACCCACACAGATCTTACTTATCTCTCCCTCTCTATCCCACACTATCTCTGATATCTGCTGCAGTACCTTTTCAGTATCTCTGCAGCATCTATGCAGTGTCGCTGATATCTGCTGCAGTATCTCTGAGACCTGCTGCAGTATCTCTGCAGTATCTCTGATATCTGCTGCAGTATCTCTGATATCTGCTGCAGTATCTCTAATATCTGCTGCAGTATCTCTGCATTATCTCTGATACCTGCTGCAGTATCTCTGATATCTGCTGCAGTATCTCTGCAGTATCTCTGATATCTGCTGCAGTATCTCTGCTGTATCTCTGATATCTGCTGCAGTATCTCTGATATCTGCTGCAGTATCTCTGCAGTATCTCTGATATCTGCTGCAGCATCTATGCAGTGTCGCTGATATCTGCTGCAGTATCTCTGAGACCTGCTGCAGTATCTCTGCAGTATCTCTGATATCTGCTGCAGTATCTCTGCAGTATCTCTGCAGTATCTCTGATATCTGCTGCAGTATCTCTGCAGTATCTCTGATACCTGCTGCAGTATCTCTGATATCTGCTGCAGTATCTCTGCAGTATCTCTAATATCTGCTGCAGTATCTCTGCAGTATCGCTGATATCTGCTGCAGTATCTCTGCAGTATCTCTGATATCTGCTGCAGTATCTCTGCAGTATCTCTGATACCTGCTGCAGTATCTCTGATATCTGCTGCAGTATCTCTGCAGTATCTCTGATATCTGCTGCAGTATCTCTGCAGTATCTCTGATACCTGCTGCAGTATCTCTGATATCTGCTGCAGTATCTCTGCAGTATCTCTGATATCTGCTGCAGTATCTCTGATATCTGCTGCAGTATCTCTGCAGTATCTCTGATACCTGCTGCAGTATCTCTGATATTTGCTGCAGTATCTCTGCAGTATCGCTGATATCTGCTGCAGTATCTCTGCAGTATCTCTGATATCTGCTGCAGTATCGCTGATATCTGCTGCAGTATCTCTGCAGTATCGCTGATATCTGCTGCAGTATCTCTGCAGTATCTCTGATATCTGCTGCAGTATCTCTTCAGTATCTCCGTGTAGAAACTCTGCAGCTCTTCTGGCAAGCCAGACCAGGTCGGCCTTCCCTCGTCATCCACACCGGTCCAGAGCCAGAAGAAACATCACAAGGTCTCAGAGGACACAGCCCTCCTTCTGTTCAACACAAACCCACATGATCGGTTGCTGTTCAATTTTCCCTCAGTGTGGAGTCTGGTGCCAACCCCCTGAGCTACAGATTGACGGTCACGCCAGTCAAACAGAGCGGGAGGCTCCTCTGTTCCCCAGAGCGGGTGAGATACTGAATGGGCCGGATGGAAACCACACGGAGGGAGGCCATTTTGGATCAAACATGGAGGACACTACGGTGTCAACTGGATAGACTGGTCATAATGAGAGAAACAGGAAACTATGTTGCTGACCTTGATAAAGCATTGATGCTACAGTGAATGATCTTTGCTTCATGGTTGAGTGAAATACACGGCTCTACAATGCAACTACGTATTTTACTCGCATATGCCCCTAAATATTTAGCTGTGCGACCTGGAATTTTTTATTTATGAGAACCAGTGCGCATAGAAAGAAATCACCAAGATGATAATTGTTGCAATGATTACTTCACTGTACCGCAACCCCTGAGAGCCATGGAGAATACACAGAAAACGGATTCATGACCGTCACGCTTGCAACATTACTTCAAAGAAAACGGTTTGTTACCTCAAATATGTTTGTGTGCTACAACATTTTTCAACTAAGGCACACAGAGTAGAGAGCCTAAAGTCCTGGAGAGTAGCCAGGCAGGGCCTACAAAAGTCCTGGAGAGTAGCCAGGCAGGGCCTACAAAAGTCCTGGAGAGTAGCCAGGCAGGGCCTACAAAAGTCCTGGAGAGTAGCCAGGCAGGGCCTACAAAAGTCATGGAGAGTAGCCAGGCAGGGCATACAAAAGTCCTGGAGAGTAGCCAGGCAGGGCCTACAAAAGTCCTGGAGAGTAGCCAGGCAGGGCCTACAAAAGTCCTGGAGAGTATCCAGGCAGGGCCTACATAAGTATTGGAGAGTTTCCAGGCAGGGCCTACAAAAGTCCTGGAGTGTAGCCAGGCAGGGCCTACTAAAGTCCTGGAGAGTATCCAGGCAGGGCCTACTAAAGTCCTGGAGAGTATCCAGGCAGGGCCTACATAAGTCCTGGAGAGTATCCAGGCAGGGTCTACTAAAGTCCTGGAGAGTAGCCAGGCAGGGTCTACATAAGTCCTGGAGAGTATCCAGGCAGGGTCTACTAAAGTCCTGGAGAGTAGCCAGGCAGGGCCTACAAAAGTCCTGGAGAGTATCCAGGCAGGGTCTACTAAAGTCCTGGAGAGTATCCAGGCAGGGCCTAAAAAAGTCCTGGAGAGTAGCCAGGCAGGGCCTACAAAAGTCCTGGAGAGTATCCAGGCAGGGCCTACATAAGTATTGGAGAGTTTCCAGGCAGGGCCTACAAAAGTCCTGGAGTGTAGCCAGGCAGGGCCTACTAAAGTCCTGGAGAGTATCCAGGCAGGGCCTACTAAAGTCCTGGAGAGTATCCAGGCAGGGCCTACATAAGTCCTGGAGAGTATCCAGGCAGGGTCTACAAAAGTCCTGGAGAGTAGCCAGGCAGGGCCTACAAAAGTCCTGGAGAGTATCCAGGCAGGGTCTACTAAAGTCCTGGAGAGTAGCCAGGCAGGGCCTACAAAAGTCCTGGAGAGTAGCCAGGCAGGGCCTACAAAAGTCCTGGAGAGTATCCAGGCAGGGTCTACTAAAGTCCTGGAGAGTAGCCAGGCAAGGCCTACATAAGTCCTGGAGAGTATCCAGGCAGGGCCTACATAAGTCCTGGAGAGTATCCAGGCAGGGCCTACAAAAGTCCTGGAGAGTATCCAGGCAGGGTCTACTAAAGTCCTGGAGAGTAGCCAGGCAGGGTCTACTAAAGTCCTGGAGAGTAGCCAGGCAGGGCCTACAAAAGTCCTGGAGAGTAGCCAGGCAGGGCCTACAAAAGTCCTGGAGAGTATCCAGGCAGGGCCTACTAAAGTCCTGGAGAGTATCCAGGCAGGGCCTACTAAAGTCTTAGAGAGTATCCAGGCAGGGTCTACTAAAGTCCTGGAGAGTATCCAGGCAGGGCCTACTAAAGTCCTGGAGAGTATCCAGGCAGGGCCTACATAAGTCCTGGAGAGTATCCAGGCAGGGTCTACTAAAGTCCTGGAGAGTAGCCAGGCAGGGCCTACAAAAGTCCTGGAGAGTATCCAGGCAGGGTCTACTAAAGTCCTGGAGAGTAGCCAGGCAGGGCCTACACAAGTCCTGGAGAGTATCCAGGCAGGGTCTACTAAAGTCCTGGAGAGTATCCAGGCAGGGTCTACTAAAGTCCTGGAGAGTAGCCAGGCAGGGCCTACAAAAGTCCTGGAGAGTATCCAGGCAGGGCCTACAAAAGTCCTGGAGAGTAGCCAGGCAGGGTCTACTAAAGTCCTGGAGAGTAGCCAGGCAGGGCCTACAAAAGTCCTGGAGAGTAGCCAGGCAGGGCCTACAAAAGTCCTGGAGAGTATCCAGGCAGGGCCTACTAAAGTCCTGGAGAGTATCCAGGCAGGGCCTACTAAAGTCCTGGAGAGTATCCAGGCAGGGCCTACAAAAGTCCTGGAGAGTAGCCAGGCAGGGTCTACATAAGCCAAAGAAATGCATATATTCCTAACAAAAGATGATTCAACGGAAAACAACATTGGCCTTAACATTTTTTTAATGAAAAATATGTTTTCAACAAGTCTGAATCAAATCAGGAAGCATGACAATGATTGACTCAGTTCCAAATAGTGTAAAAAGATGCAGCTCTCAATCAATTAAAACAATTCTCAAACAGTCTGACAAGAACAAGAAGCCTCTCAGAGTTGAGAACCTCACCACTACTGGGTCCCTGTCATAGAAAACCCTCGGGGGCCATCGTCATTGTATTCATTAGTGTGCACACAGATGCCACAATAACACTAAATGTGTGGTATCTCTGGTTAGCATCAGTCCCACAGTCTGTCTCTGGAGTCTGTGTTGATGGATTGGGTTAACAAGGTTTGGACACGGTCTAAGCTCTTCCCATGTTCCCCCCTTCACTCACTGAAAGACTTCCAGATGATACCATACCAACTTTCTCACTAGAGAACCGCACACACACACACACCACACACACACACACACACACACACACACTTCTCCCATGTTTCAAGTTCGAGAATAGTATAACAAATTCCTGCATTCTGGAAGGTCAATAAATCAATGAGGACAGTGTTTTCTTTGGGCTAATTGTTTGAGCGGCGGCTGTGGGGTGACGTGTGTGTGTGTGTGTTTGTGTGTGTGAGACGTTTCCTCTCCCACGCTAAAGTGTCCCTGTTAGCGGGAGCACCGTAGTTGTAATTGACAACGGATGGAAACGGGAAATAATTTGATCCCTGTATGCAACCGGAGACAATGAGGAGCGAAGGAGACAGAGAGGAGGAGGACAGCGAGGAGAGAGGAGAAAGACAAAGATGGGAGACTGGGGAAAGAGAGGGAAGAGGAGGGAAGGAGACAACGGAAACGCTCATAATGGTTAGTGTAGATTCCGTCAGACAGAGAGGAGGTTGGGGGTCGGGGTTCACTCCCTAAAGGGAGGCAGCAGGATTACCCTTGTCTGTTGAGATTGTGACGTTACATAAACACATGTAGGACAGGTGTGTGTGTGTGTGTGTGTGTGTGTGTGTGTGTGTGTGTGTGTGTGTGTGTGTGTGTGTGTGTGTGTGTGTGTGTGTGTGTGTGTGTGTGTGTGTCAGATCTCCTCTTCCCACTCAGAGTAGGGTTTCATCACAGCTTCTTGTTCTGAACCTAGAAGCTGCAAAGTCACTGAGGTGTGTAACCCCATAAAATGTTGTTTCACTATCCAGGTTTGAAATTCCATCCTGACGACAGACGCACTTCCTGTTTCGCTTCTAATTGCACAGGTTCCCTAATTAACCAAACCCGCCCTCCTTCTCCTAAGACGCAGGGCGTCAAACCACACCAACACCAACAAGGAACTTGTGCGTTTCTGTAAATTCACACATATCCTGTGAACCAGCTCTGTGAACCAACTCCAAGCTGTTTAATAAGTATTATGAAACTAAAAGGCACTTTCTTCTTCTCTGAGGCAACACGGCTTCCTCTCCTCTAGAGAGAGAAGATCTCACCCATGCGTGTGTGCCCAGTGTCTTACACCTAGGAGAGGAGAAGTGAAGACCCAGCTAGATCTTATGCCTCCTTGCCAAGTGTGCTTCCTCATCTCTCCATCTCAAAGAGGGACCACGAGAAATTACAATTGGCTCAGAACAGGGCAGCACGGCTGGCCCCGTAAATCTCTCATGGTTCAAATTGTTGGAGAGATTGACTTCTTTACCACTTGTTTTAGTAAGAAGTGTTGACAAGCTGAATGCACTAAGGTGTCTGTTTAAACTACTAGCTCACAGCTCAGACACCCATGCATATCCCACAAGACATGCCACCAGAGGTCCCCAGGTCAAGAACAGACTATGGGAGGCGCACAGTACTACATACAGTGGTTTGCGAAAGTATTCACCCCCCTTGGCTTTTTTCCTATTTTGTTGCCTTACAACCTGAAATTAAAATATACTTTTTGTGGGGGGGGTTTGTATCATTTGATTTACACGACATGCCTACCACTTTGAAGATGCTAAATATTTTTCATTGTGAACAAATAATTTAAAAAATGAACTTGAGCGTGCATAACTATTCACCCCCCAAAGTCAATACTTTGTAGAGCCACCTTTTGCAGCATTTACAGCTGCAAGTCTCTTGAGGTATGTCTCTATAAGGTTGGCACATCTAGCCACTGGGATTTTTGCCCATTCCTTAAGGCAAAACTGCTGCAGCTCCTTCAAGATGGATGGGTACCGCTGGTGTACAGTAATCTTTAAGTCATACCACAGATTCTCAATTGGATTGAGGGCTGGGCTTTGACTAGGCCATTCCAAGACATTTAAATGTTTCCCCTTAAACCACTCAAGTGTTGCTTTAGCAGTATGCTTAGGGTCGTTGTCCTCCTGGAAGGCGAACCTCCGTCCCAGTCTCAAATTACTGGAAGACTGAAACAGGTTTCCCTCAAGAATTTCCCTGTATTTAGCACCATCCATCATTTCTTAAATTCTGACCAGTTTCCCAGTCTCTGCTGATGAAAAACATACTGCAACCACCATGCTTCACTGTGGGGATGGTGTTCTCGGTGTGATGAGAGGTGTTGGGTTTGCGCCAGACATAGAGCTTTTCTTGATAGCCAAAAAGCTCAATTTTAATCTCATCTGACCAGAGTACCTTCTTCCATATGTTTGGGGAGTCTCCCACATGCCTTTTTGGCGAACACCAAACATGTTTGCTTATTTTTTTTCTTTAAGCAATGGCTTTTTTCTGGCCACTCTTCCGTAAAGCCCAGCTCTGTGGAGTGTACGGCTTAAAGTGGTCCTATGGACAGATACTCCAATTTCCGCTGTTTAATTTTTCAGCTCCTTCAGGGTTATCTTTGGTCTCTTTTTTGCCTCTATGATTAATGCCCTCCTTGCCTGGTCTGAGTGTTGGTGGGCGGCCGTCACTTGGCAGGTTTATTGTGGTGCCTAATTCTTTAAATTTTTTAATAATAGATTTTATGGTGCTCCCTGGGATGTTCAACGTTTCTGATATTTTTTTATAATCCAAGCCTGATCTGTACTTCTTCACAACTTTGTCCCAGACCTGTTTGGAGAGCTCCTTGGTCTTCATGGTGCCGCTTGCTTGGTGGTGCCTCTTGCTAAGTGGTGTTGCACTCTGGGGCCTTTCAGAACAGGTATATACTGAGATCATGTGACAGATCATGTGACACTTAGATTGCACACAGGTGGACTTTATTTAACTAATTATGTGACTTCTGCAGTTAATTGGTTGAACCAGATCTTATTTAGGGGCTTCATAGCAAAGAGGATGAATACATATGCACGCACCACTTTTCCATTTTTTTTTTTTTAGAATTTTTTGAAATAAGTAATTTTTTCATTTCACTTCACCAATGTGGACTATTTTGTGTATGTTCATTACATGAAATCGAAAATAAAAATCAATTTAAATGACAGGTTGTAATGGAACAAAATAGGACAAATGGCAAGGGGGATGAATACTTTTGCAAGGCACTGTAGAGCCATGACTACATGGGACTCTGTTCCACATCAGGTAACTGAGGCAAGCAGTAGAATCAGAGTTAGAAAACAGATAAAAATACACCTTATGGAACAGCGGGGACTGTGAAGAGACACACACACAGGTACAGACACACGTACACATGATAATAAACACACTACACACGTACACATGATAATACACACACTACACACGTACACATGGATTTTGTGTTGTAGATATGTGATAGTAGAGTAGTGGCCTGAGGGAACACCCTTAATGTGTTGTGAAAAGTGCTATGAAATGTAATGTAATTTCATATTTGAAATTGTTGATACCGTAACTGCCTTAATGTTGCCAGACCCCAGGAAGAGCGTAGCTGCTGGGGATCCTTAATAAATACACATTTAATCTCGTCATCTCATCTCTCCATCTCATCCCTCCATCTCTTCTCCATGCAGCTACAGCATCAGCACCATTGGGCTGAAAACCCTCTCAATAGCACTAGCATCTTTCTCACTCACCTCCATCTCACTCACCCACTCAATCTATTCTCCCGGTGCTATTCCCTTTCCATCTGTCAGTGTGTCAATGACTTAGCGTGGCTCGTCTTCTTATTCAACCAGCTGACAGTGAACTGAGACGACTTCCACTCTATTCTCTCTTGTTTCTGCCAATACTCACTGTTTTCACCTCCGGGTGAAGGGTTATGACTGTTGACTGTGGATGTGGGCAAACCTCATGAAGCTGGTTGAGAGAACGCTAAGAGTGTGCAAAGTTGTCATCAAGGCAAAGGGTAGAATCTCAAATATAGAATATATTTTGATTTGTTTAAACACTTTTTGGTTACGACATGTTTTGACATGTGTTATTTCATAGTGTTGATGTCTTCACTATTATTCTACAATGTAGAAAATAGCAAAAAATAAAGAAAAACCCTTGAACAAGTAGGTGTGTCCAAACTGTTGACTGGTACTGTATATATAGGAATGACAGAGAGAGAGAAAGTGAGAAAGAGACATTTTTCATTTGGAGAGTTTCTGCAAATCCGTGTTTTTCCGAGCAGCACTGAGTTAATAGTTTATTGACACAAATTAATTAGTAAATATGTCTCTGCTGCTCTTCAGTTAAAAGCACTTTGACAGATTACAGGATAAATTCTGGGAGAGATAAGTGGATGTTTCTATTTAGTATTGGAGGAGGGCTGCGAGGGGGTAGAAAACATACTGATCCAACACGCTAGCATCCAGATCTGATTAACTGAATGTCACATTGAGGGGGACCTCACGGAGTGACACACACACACATAAACCCTCTCCATCGGAGCTGGCTGAAGACACACACATGCTTGATGCACGCATGCATGCAGGAACACACACACACATAAACCCTCTCCATCGGAGCTGGCTGAAGACACACACATGCTTGATGCACGCATGCAGGAACACACACACACACACACACACACACACACACACACACACACACACACACACACACAGACTCCGCTGCTTCACTCCCTCTGCATGTTTTCTGTTTTTGCTACAGTGCTTAATTGTAATCCAGCCAGGCAAACAAAACGCCCAAGGTGAAAATCCCATCATTATCATTGTGTGCTGTATGTCGGCGGGCTCTAGGCTAATCTCGCTTCTGTTAGTTTACCTAGCATTAAGCTAATCCTTGCGCCAACATGGCCGACCTTTGGCCCCCGGCTGGGACTTCCCGCCTGCTATGTGTGTGAGCAGACTGCTGATGGGACTCAAGTGATGGGGGAGCTCTGGCTGCTGATCAAACTGGATGATACGACACAGTTTATTTATTTATTTTTTATATCAAATAAAAAAGACAGCAATACTAACAATGACATTCATTGTACTGTTGAATGGGATGGCCAATTTAGAGGACAAAACAAAACTTAACTCACACATACACTAAATAAAACAAAATCCTATTAGGTGGTGCATGTATAGGAAGACAGCATGATACGACACAGTTGTCTTAAAGAGGGACTCATACAGAGCCAATGACGGTATGTGTGGGGAAGGGGTGTGTGTGTGTGTGTGTGTGTGGGGAGGTAAACAGTGGGGTTTAATGTGTGAACTGCAGCTCCAAAGGTGACTTGTCAGGTGACCTGTTAAAAAGAGAGAGAGAGAGAGAGAGAGAGAGAGAGAGAGAGAGAGAGAGAGAGAGAGAGAGAGAGTTTGTGGTGGGTGGGTGGGGTAGTAAGATGATAGTGCTATCTCAGGTCACTGGTCCTCTAGGCAGTGGTGGAAAAAGTACCCAATTGTCATACTTGAGTAAAAGTGTATACCTTAGTATAAATTGACTCAAGTAAAAGTGAAAGTCACCCAGTAAAATACTACTTGCGTAAAAGTCTCAAAGTAGTTTGTTTTAAATGTACTTAAGTATCAAAAGTAAATGTAATTGCTAAAATAAACTTAAATATTGAAAGTGAAAGTTTAAATCATTTCAAATTCCCTATATTAAACAATCCAGATGGCATCATTTCCTTGTTTTTTAAATGTACAGATATCCAGGGGCACACTCCAACACTCAGACACAATTTACAAATGAAGCATTTGTGTTTAGTGAGTCCACCAGATCAGAAGCAGTAGGGATGACCGGAGATGTTCTCTTGATAAGTGCCTGAACTGGACCATTTTCCTGTCCTGCTGGCCATGCAAAATGTAACGAGTACTTTTAGGTGTCAGGGAAAATGTATGTACAAAGTACATTCTTTTTTTAAAGAAAGTAGTGAAGTAAAAGTCAAAGTCAAACATTTAAATAGTAAAGTAAAGTACAGATACCACAAAAAACTACTTAAGCAGTACTTTTAAGTATTTTGTACTTAAGTACTTTACACCACTGCCTCTAGGGAGTGTTGGTGCTCTACTCTGCTGTGTCAGACATGACCACAGGGACTCTATACCACCATTAACAAACACACAGCTGCCCCCCCCCCCCCCTCCCCACCACACTTACAAATATGAGACACACCATTACAATACTGTCACGTTCTGACTTAAGTTATTTTGTTTTGTCTTTGTTTTAGGTTGATCAGGGCGTGAGTTGGGGTGGGTTGTCTATGTTCGTTTTTCTATGTTGTGTTTTGCGTTTGGCCTGGTATGGTTCTCAATCAGAGGCAGGTGTCGTTAGTTGTCTCTGATTGAGAATCATACTTAGGTAGCCTTTTCCCACCTGTGTTTGGTGGGTGATTGTTTTCTGTCTTTGTGTCTGTCACCAGACAGGACTGTTTCGTGTCATTCTCTTTGTTATTTTTGTTTTAGTGTTCTGTGTTTAATAAATTCATCATGAACACATACCACGCTGTGCATTGGTCCTCCGATCCTTGCTACTCCTCCTCAGAAGAGGAGGAAGACGAACGTTACACACACACACACACACACACACACACACACACAGTGTGAATCTAAACTCTTTATATAAAACATTTGCTATGATTTGTCAGCTGAACAGCCCTTTCCTTCTCTCCTAATCACACATCTCCAACTGAGTTTCTTTCTCAACACACACACACACACACACAGTTTATTTCATAAACTCTGTTAATAACACACACTAACTAACGGCATCATCAGAATGCAGGGTGACATACTGCTCATCCCGGTCTGAATCATCAAACAAAAGCCACTATGGATGAAATATGAATTTCCAGTCCATCTCCCTCCAAGGTGAAGTGCCACACAAAGCAGTTAGCAGAGTGGGCAGGGATAATGAATGTGTCGGTTTGTGGGCTGGGTGGGTGGGTGTGTGTGGCTGTGCATGGTTAACTAGGCATTCATTTCCCATGTAGCTGCCATTACCTGGCCAATGAGCGATCATTGAAAAAGAAGAGACAGAGAGAAGAGAGAGAGAGAGAAACAGAGAGAAACAGAGAGAGAGAGAAAGAGAGAGAGAGAGAGAAAGAAGTGCAGGGCTGATATGAGTTTGTAGTGGGCAATGGGGCTTGAGGTAAAGGAACTTTGGCTGTCAGGTGTGGAGAGTGATGCATGGGGAACAGTACACGTCTGGCTTGAAGTGCTCTTGGGTTCCTACAGTGAGTGCTGCGTGTGTGGAGAGAAGTTGATGGATATCTCTCTAAAAGGAGTGAGAAAGTGCACGTAGACACACACCCCCTCTGTCACACAGTCTCTCTCACTCTCCCATCAACACACACACACAACCTCCTGTTTGCGGTGGAGGGGAGGATTTCAAGGGCCTCACTTCACTCTGAAGTTGATTATAATAATGGCTGATGATTGCGACATTGTAAACCTTTTCTAATTGCTCATCAGTGCTTTCATTTGAGGCTGATTTCAAACGGCTGCACCACACACACCCTTCCTGTGAAGGAGAGAGAGAGAGGGGGGAGAGGGAGAGAGAGAGAGAGAGAGAGAGATGAATAGAGAAAGAGGGGCGGCTTCAGTAGCACATGGATGATTCCTCACATTCCTCTTTGTAGTCTCCCCCGATCAAACACATGCCTCCTGGTAAACTCATCTAAGCCCATTCATTCTCAAGCTGTTGCTATCTCTATCACTGCTTCCTGAGTTCATATCAAGCACAAAGAAGGCCTTCTCGGATGTACCTGAGAAAGGTTTGTGATTCACTTTGATTACAGATATCTAGTGGAAAAGGGTATATTTAATTATAAGACAAAAGAGGGCACTGTCAGAGACATTTGAGGAGGTTCTATGCCATTATAAAGAGTGATCCCTTACGAGGAGCACCACATGAATATATGCACTGACATTTGTGCTGAGTAACACACTGTTCTGGGCCCTGTCATCCTCTCCTGCTGGTTAGAGGAGACCTTGAGAAAGGGACAATTATGTCCTAATGGGGCCACCGTACCATATGACGACGGGTCACACAGCAGCTCGCGCACGCACACACAATGACACACACACACACACACACACACACACACACACACACACACACACACACACACACACACACACACACACACACACACACACACACACACACACACACACACACACACACACACACACACACACACACACACACACACACACACAGCAGAGTACCTGGGAGTTGAGGCCTTGACAGACAGTGACCTGAAAACTCCATGTAATTCCCTCAAATCGCAGACAGATTAATCTCTATTATTATTGGAACAAAGGTGGGAGGGGAGACATGAGGATTGGGGGGGGGGTCTGGACGATATGAGGCTGCTTTAAAATCTGTGTCACTAACTGGTCTTAGTGTACAAGCTATCACAGGTTCTGCAGAAAGATAAGTAACAGAGAGAGGGAAGTGAGAGAGGGACATCCCAAGTGTGTCTGTGGCTGTCTGTGCCTCACAATAACCTTTATAGTGTAGTGGATTTTATTCATTATAAATGCAGTGGAACAGCAGGACAGTCAATAAGCACGTCCAGCCATTGGGCTGTCATTTACAATAGTACTGTATTGCATGTGAGCATTGTACTGCACAATATGAGCATTGTACTGCACCATATGAGCATTGTACTGTACCATATGATCATTGTACTGCACCATATGATCCTTGTACTGCACCATATGATCAGTGTACTGCACCATATGAGCATTGTACTGCACCATATGAGCATTGTACTGCACCATATGAGCATTGTACTGCACCATATAAGTATTGTACTGCACCATTTAAGTATTGTACTGCACCATATAAGTATTGTACTGCACCATATGGTCATTGTACTGCACCATATGGGCATTGTACTGCACCATATGATCAGTGTACTGCACCATATGATCATTGTACTGCACCATATGAGCATTGTACTGCACCATATAAGTATTGTATTGCACCATGTAAGTATTGTACTGCACCATATGATCATTGTACTGCACCATATGGTCATTGTACTGCACCATATAAGTATTGTACTGCACCATATGGTCATTGTACTGCACCATCCATATAAGTATTGTACTGCACCTTATGATCATTGTACTGCACCATATGATCCTTGTACTGCACCATATGAGCATTGTACGGCACCATATAAGTATTGTACTGCACCATATAAGTATTGTACTGCACCATATGAGCATTGTACTGCACCATATGGGCATTGTACTATACCATATGATCATTGTACTGCACCATATGATCATTGTACTGCACCATATGGTCATTGTACTGCACCATATAAGTATTGTACTGCACCATATGATCATTGTACTGCACCATATGGTCATTGTACTGCACCATATAAGTATTGTACTGCACCATATACGTATTGTACTGCACCGTATGGTCATTGTACTGCACCATATAAGTATTGTACTGCACCATATGAGCATTGTACTGCACCATATAAGTATTGTGCTGCACCATATGGTCATTGTACTGCACCATATGATCATTGTACTGCACCATATGATCATTGTACTGCACCATTTGATCCTTGTACTGCACCATATGAGCATTGTACTGCACCCTATAAGTATTGTACTGCACCATATAAGTATTGTACTGCACCATATAAGTATTGTACTGCACCATATGATCATTGTACTGCACCATATAAGTATTGTACTGCACCATATGATCACTGTACTACACCATATAAGCATTGTACTGCACCATATGGTCATTGTACTGCACCATATGGTTATTGTACTGCACCATATAAGTATTGTACTGTACCATATGGTCATTGTACTGCACCATATAAGTATTGTACTGCACCATATGATCATTGTACTGCACCATATGAGCATTGTACTGCACCATATAAGTATTGTACTGCACCATATGATCATTGTACTGCACCATATAAGTATTGTACTGCACCATATGATCACTGTACTACACCATATAAGTATCGTACTGCACCATATGGTCATTGTACTGCACCATATGGTTATTGTACTGCACCATATAAGTATTGTACTGTACCATATGGTCATTGTACTGCACCATATAAGTATTGTACTGCACCATATGGTCATTGTACTGCACCATATAAGTATTGTGCTGCACCATATGGTCATTGTACTGCACCATATGATCATTGTACTGCACCATATGATCATTGTACTGCACCATATGATCACTGTACTGCACCATATGAGCATTGTACTGCACCATATAAGTATTGTACTGCACCATATGATCATTGTACTGCACCATATAAGTATTGTACTGCACCATATGCTCATTGTACTGCACCATATAAGCAGAGGAGCCCAATCAGTATGAACCTCACAGAATATAGTGCATGCAGACACGCTCAGAGGGCAGCTGAGGCCAGCACGTTGTGTTAGAGCAAAATAAGACAAAGCAAACAAATACTGACTGCACAAAACATTAGGAACACCTTCCTAATATTGAGTTGAGCCCCCTTTTGCCCTCAAAACAGCCTCAATTCGTAGGTCCCTGGACTCTACAAGCTGTCAAAAGCGTGCCACAGGGATGCTGGCCCATTCTGGCCCATGTTGACTTCCCACAGTTGTGTGAAGTTGGCTGGATGTCCTTTGACTGGTGGACCATTCTTGATACACATGGGAAACTGTTGAGTGTGAAAACCCCAGCAGCGTTGCCGTTCTTGACACATTCAAACCGGTGCCTCTACCCTGTTCAAAGAAATGTCAATATTTTGTGTTACCCATTTACCCTCTGAATGGCACACATGCACAATCCATGTGCCAACTGTCTCAAGGCTTAAAACTCCTCCCCTTCATCGACACTGATTGAAGTGGATTTAACAAGTGACATCAATAAGGGATCATAGATTTCACCTGGATTCACCTGGTCAGTTTGTGTCATGGAAAGAGCAGGTGTTCCTAATGCTCTGTCCACTCAGTGTAGATGATCAGTTTCAATCAATTGTAATGTTTTGTTCACTCAGTATATACCTGGCTGTACACTCAGTATATACCTGGCTGTACACTCAGTATATACCTGGCTGTACACTCAGTATATACCTGGCTGTACACTCAGTATATACCTGGCTGTACACTCAGTATATACCTGGCTGTAGACTCAGTATATACCTGGCTGTAGACTCAGTATATACCTGGCTGTAGACTCAGTATATACCTGGCTGTAGACTCAGTATATACCTGGCTGTAGACTCAGTATATACCTGGCTGTAGACTCAGTATATACCTGGCTGTAGACTCAGTATATACCTGGCTGTAGACTCAGTATATACCTGGCTGTACACTCAGTATATACCTGGCTGTACACTCAGTATATACCTGGCTGTACACTCAGTATATACCTGGCTGTACACTCAGTATACACTCTGTACACTCAGATGATGAAGCATCCTTGACTAACACTGACTAACACTGCTATCTACACTCCTGTCCATGTGTGTGGTGTGGTGTGTGTGGGTGTGGGTGTGTGGTGTGGTGGTGTGGTGTGGTGGTGTGGTGTGGTGTGGTGTGTATGTGTGTGTGGTGGTGTGGTGTGTATGTGGTGGTGTGGTGTGTGTGTGTGTGGTGTTGTGTTTATGTGGGTGTGGTGGTGTGGTGTGTATGTGTGTGTGTGGTGGTGTGGTGTGTATGTGTGTGTGGTGATGTGGTGTGTGCGTGTGTGTGTGGTGATGTGTGTGTGTGTGTGGTGATGTGTGTGTGTGTGTGTGTGTGTGTGGTGTGTATGTATGTGTGTGTGGTGGTGTGGTGTGTGTGTGTGTGTGTGTGTGGTGTGGTGTGTATGGTGGTGTGGTGTGTATGTGTGTGTGGTGGTGTGGCGTGGTGTGGTGTGTATGTGTGTGTGGTGGTGTGGCGTGGTGTGGGTGTATGTGTGTGTGGTGGTGTGGCGTGGTGTGGTGTGTATGTATGTGTGTGTGGTGGTGTGGTGTGTGGTGTGTGTGTGGTGTGTATGTGTGTGTGGTGGTGTGGTGTGTGGTGTGTGTGTGGTGTGTATGTGTGTGTGGTGGTGTGGTGTGTGGTGTGGTGTGTGTGTGTGTGTGGTGTGTATGTGTGTGTGGTGGTGTGGTGTGTATGTGTATGTGTGTGTGGTGTGTATGTGTGTGTGGTAGTGTGGCGTGGTGTGTATGTGTGTATGTGTGTGTGGTAGTGTGGCGTGGTGTGGTGTGTATGTGTGTGTGGTGGTGTGGCGTGGTGTGGTGTGTGTGTGGTGTGTGGTAGTGTGGCGTGGTGTGGTGTGTATGTGTGTGTGGTGGTGTGGCGTAGTGTGGCGTGGTGTGGTGTGTATGTGTGTGTGGTGGTGTGGCGTGGTGTGGTGTGTGTGTGGTGGTGTGGCGTGGTGTGTATGTGTGTGTGGTGGTGTGGCGTGGTGTGGTGTGTATGTATGTGTGTGTGGTGGTGTGGTGTGTGGTGTGTGTGTGGTGTGTATGTGTGTGTGGTGGTGTGGTGTGGTGTGTGTGTGTGTGTGGTGTGTATGTGTGTGTGGTGGTGTGGTGTGTATGTGTATGTGTGTGTGGTGTGTATGTGTGTGTGGTAGTGTGGCGTGGTGTGTATGTGTGTATGTGTGTGTGGTAGTGTGGCGTGGTGTGGTGTGTATGTGTGTGTGGTGGTGTGGCGTGGTGTGGTGTGTGTGTGGTGTGTGGTAGTGTGGCGTGGTGTGGTGTGTATGTGTGTGTGGTGGTGTGGCGTAGTGTGGCGTGGTGTGGTGTGTATGTGTGTGTGGTGGTGTGGCGTGGTGTGGTGTGTGTGTGGTGGTGTGGCGTGGTGTGTATGTGTGTGTGGTGGTGTGGCGTAGTGTGGCGTGGTGTGGTGTGTATGTGTGTGTGGTGGTGTGGCGTGGTGTGGTGTGGGGCGGTGTGCTCAGTTCTCTCCTGAATAGTATTGTAGCAGTTTGTCAGAACTATGGAAGATTTTTCAATCATCCTGCATCAACTACAGCAGTGAACCGTGGATGTTAATAACCTTAATTAGACAGTTGATTTACCTCATTGCTTCGGTTCTACGCCTTGACTTGTATGGAAGTGAAGAAGAGTTCACATCAACACTTGTGAGATACCAAACAATAGACGCTACTGAGACACTATAAAAACAATGATAGATGCCACTACGGCAACATGGGTATGAAAAGTTGACAATAACCCTATTCACAGGACTAGTACTACTAGAGAACCTTAGTTATGTATTTACTATGCCAGAATGTCCATTATTCCAGAGGACGATTCGGATAGGATTCGTTTTTTTCCAAACTACCCCCTGTAATTGTTTCAATTTTTTCCAATAAATGGACAGTTATGATGGAAGTTCGGAGGTTTTTTTCTAGGTATGAAGATATTTCAACGAGTCTGGGCGACAACGGGTTATACTGATAACTCCAGCTTGGTTCCCATGTTTCTAAACCATACCAAACCATCTTTGGTACAGTATAGTGTCACCATAATATTTAAAGTGAGGAAGTGTGATCATAATTATTAGGACATTTTAGCGTTCTGCAGTAGAATACGTCCTAAATGCCCTCCAGCCATCAGATGTCAGCTAAACAGCTAACTTGCACTTGATATGTGTTTTTAGGCTATGGATGAGAAAGTGAACTTGTTCCAATCGTTTAGGTCAGTTGTATGCTGCTGTCACGCCCTGACCTTAAGAGAGCCTTTTATTCTCTAATTTGGTTAGGTCGGGGTGTGACTAGGGTGGGTACTCTAGTTTTTGTATGTCTATGTTGGCCTGGTATGGTTCCCAAACAGAGGCAGCTGTCTATCAGTGTCTCTGATTGGGGATCATATTTAGGCAGCCTTTTCCCACTGGGTTTTTGTGGGATCTTGTTTTTGTGTTGATGCCTGTGAGCTCTACAGAACGTCACGTATCGTTTATTCTTTATTGTTTTGTTGTTCGGTTCTCCTTAAAATAAAAAGATGTCGAACCGAATCCACGCTGCGCTTTGTTCTGAGTATGATTACAATGACGATCGTGACAGCTGATCTATTAACAGAAAAGGTTGCATTAAATACGTACAACATTTTTTATTGATGCATTTGACAATGTTCAATTAATTCACACACAACATGTAAACAAAGGCATTCACTGTGAAAGTTGATACATGTAGGACATTCATATATAGGCTATGCGCAGCATTTCATTCAATTGATCAAATCAGTTATTGTTTTCTTGCTCAAAACCGCGAGCAACGCCTGTCAAACTCAGACATTTCTCTCAATGTCGATTCGCACGGGACTAGTATTATCAGAGGACATTGGAGTTCACCAAAAAACAGTAGGTTATTCTGTCTGGAATGGTTACTCTCCTGCCATGTACGAATGACTGACATGGCAGATTCGGACGGGACTAAAATTACAGATGTGGTGTCTTGTGCTCATATACATAATTACATAACTACAATTACCTCCCCCAGTAAAACTAATCCTGTCTGAATAGGGCTAATGACAGTGATGAGGCAAGCATGGACAGATAGTGATGTAGGGTATTGGCCCTAGTGCGTATAGTCAGGAAAAGGACAGGAAAAGTAGGGCCTTCCTTTGAAATTAGTGACACGGAGTAGAACTGGTGATAAATAGCAGGGTATAATACTAGCTTTCTACATGGTCTCAGTGTCTTCAAAACACCTAACACCTCTCAAGACTGACCTTCCTCTACTATCCTCTCCTTTTCTCTCCTGTCTTCTCCCTCTACATTCTGTCTCCTTCCTCTACTATCCTCTCTCCTGTCGTCTCCTTCTACATTCTGTCTCTCTCCAAGACTGACCTTCCTCTACTATTCTCTCCTCTTCTCTCCTGTCTTCTCCTTCTACATTCTGTCTCCTTCCTCTACTATCCTCTCTCCTGTCTTCTCCCTCTACATTCTGTCTCTCTCCAAGACTGACCTTCCTCTACTATTCTCTCCTCTTCTCTCCTGTCTTCTCCCTCTACATTCTGTCTCCAAGACTGAGGGGGGACATACAGCAACAGCTGAGGGCTCTGATCTTAGATAACCTTTCATTTATCTGGCCAGTAACACACTTCCTGGTCTGCTTGCCTGTCTGCCTGCCTGTCTGCCTGCCTGCCTGTCTGCCTGCAGACAAAATCTTAACAGGGAATCAAGTTTCACCTATGGGGAGCGAGAGACTGAAATCATCCCACAGAAAACCAGAACAAAGGAACAATGTTTAATTCAAATCAAATATCAATATCAAATCTAATTTTATTGGTTAGCAGAACCATACACATGGTTAGCAGATGTTAAAGCGAGTGTAACGAAATGCTTGTGCTTCTAGTTCCGACAGTGCAGCAATAGCTAACAAGTAATCTAACAATTCCACAACAACTACCTAATTAATACACACAAATCTAAGTGAAGGGATGGAATAATAATATATACAAATAAATGAATATGCGATGCGTGTTAATAACGAGTGTGTTGTCGTCAGGGTTACATGTCCTGAAGGCAAAGGTCACTTGAAGTTGTTGTTGTCCGGCGGTTGCCATGGTACCGTCATGGTGTTGTCGCTGGTGCACGTTCCCAGCCTAGACTTGTGTTGTCTACTTCAGCAAGATGGAATCTGTGACATTCTTCCTGAATGTGTCAGAGGTACGCCCAGTAGATCTCTGAGGGCAATCTCTAGCAGATAAGAAGTTCACAACACTGTCTGCTTGCTCACACACAGTCACAGACACCTACTGTGTTCACACAGTCACAGACAACTAACATAAACTCACCCCATTCCGTACAAATGTGCGCAACCGCAACATTCAAACGAGGCTACAAAGAAAACTAATGGGACTGTAGGGACTGTGTTGACTTCAGAATCAGGGGTGTGAACTACGTTTCTATTCAAGCGTTGATCGACATGGTAATGGCTCTATAGTATTGGAGAAAAGTTGAAAAAACGGTCCCTCCGTTACATCGTGACGTGTCATGTCGTAACGTACAGCACGCATAAAGCAACTATTTCTGTCTTACAATCTCTCTCCACCAGGTGTAGCACTTCTCTCATCGTTTTAAAATAAGAAATGGACAGTGACGGGGGTAAGGGGGGGATACCTAGTCATTTTTTGCATCTTCATTGCATGCGATTATCATTCTCAAAGCCGCTGTTTACTTCTAAGATCACTTTAGCACCGCCCTAAAAACCCGATTCAAATTCGACACAAACCTTCAAATAGGTATATAATGGCACATTATATAAAGTCTTTATAGTGTTTTATGTACATTTTAGAGGTGATAAGTTGGACAGATCGAGTGAAAAAAAAGCAATTTTCCCACACATCTCTCCTTCTCACTATCACGCATTAGTTTTGCTTCCCCACCCGCCATTTTTAAAAAGACCCGACGGGGCTCATTGCCTGCTTGAATTATGCAGAAACGGGCAGCGTGGGGGTCATGTAATTGATTCTGTTGGAAAGGGGAGAAATTGTGCTTTACAATGGTATTGACATTACAGTTGATCTGGAAGTATTACGTTTTGGGGCGCTAAAATAAGGGCAATTGTACGGACCAAGGCGATGTACGAGTTTACGTGAGTTTACGTTACTGTATTCACACAGTCACACAGACACCTACTGCATTCACACAGTCACAGATACCTACTGCATTCACACAGACACCTACTGTATTCACACAGTCACAGACACCTACTGCATTCACACAGACACCTACTGCATTCACACAGACACAGACACATACTGTATTCACACAGACACCTACTGTATTCACACAGTCACAGACACCTACTGCATTCACACAGTCACAGACACCTACTGTATTCACACCGACACAGACTCCTACTGTATTCACACAGTCAATGACACCTACTGTATTCACACAGTCACATACAGTATTCACACAGTCACAGAAACATATTGTATTCACACAGACACAGACTGTATTCACACAGAGACATATTCATACAGCACAGTAGATATGTGGGAGCTCAGTTCAACCCCTGGCTTCATGCAGCAATTCAGTATTGTTTGTAGGTCAGGCCATGGTGCGTGTGTGTGTGTGTGTGTGTGTGCCTGCCCACGCGTGTGTGAGACGTCCCCTATAATGAACCCCTGCCTAAGGCCTTGTATTGGAGGAAGGCATCAATAAAGGGATCAGGGGGCTGTTCCAGATTGCCCCTCCCAGGGGAGGGTTAGCAACATGTCAGCCTGGCTATGTGTTGTTACTGGGGGCTCTGCATCCACGCACCGATGCTCCCCAACGTGCCCCAACACCGCATGGGACACCCTAAATGAAACGTGTCTACAGCGCAATCAATAACTGGAGGAACACAGAGAGGAGGAGGGAGGGGGGAGTGAGAGAGAGAGAGATAGAGGGGGATAAAAACAGAGAGGAGACAAGGACGGAGAACGGAAGAGAGGAGGATAAAAAGTGAGTGAAAGAGACAGTGAGACAGGCTGACTTGTACGTACTGTCCAGGGAAATTAGTAGAGAGCTGAGCTGTAGCACAAGGCAGCAAGGCAGGCCCCTTCCAACTCAGCCTAAGGTTTTCACTCACTCCTTAAATGGAGCAAGAGGTTTGTGTAACCTGGGAAACCGCTGGGCGGGCTGACGGCAGTTGACTGTGAGGGGAAGGAAGGAGTAGAAAAGGGGGGGGGGGAATCTATTTCAATGTCCTTTCACTCAACAATGTTGTCTTCTATAATGTATTCTCCCCTCACACTTCTGTCTGTTAAGATGTTACACCTCAAAGTTAAGAAGAGAGTTTGAAATGTTTCTACTGTATATCTCTGGGAGTGTTTGAAAAGGCGAGAGAGGGTAGAGAGAGGAAATATCTACAAATACTACAAGGCAGAGAGAATTGACTTGACAGAGTGAATGGTACACATTCATGCCAATAAAGCGCATTTGAATTTGAAGGAACTTTTATGGGAGAGGTGCTCTGAGGGGGAAAAAAAGACAGGAGAAGACACAAAACAAATGAAGGTTTATCCAGGAGTTAAGGAGGCTTGAGAGAGAGAGAAGACCATGAGCGAGTGAGTGTGAAATCAGGATGGAAACAGGAGAAAGAGAAGAGACAGGACTGAACGGGTATGTCCTTGTATTGAAGACACAGGAGAAAAGACAAGAACGAATGCGGTTTATCCGTGGGCAGAGGAGTCTAGAGAAAGGGTGATCTGTGGGATGAGGCAGGGTGGAGACAGGCTCTTTAGACTGATAAGGAAGTGAAGAAACAGACAGCGGTAAGGGTGAGCCAGAGAGCCTGTCAGGAGCCAGAGAGCCTGTCAGGAGCCAGAGAGCCAGAGGGTCTGATCTAGGATCTAGGTGGATCTGCCTGTCTGCCTGCCTGACGGTGGGTCTGGATGATTGGGGTGGATATCAGTGCTGAGGCCCCTGCTGTTGGAAACCCTACATCGAGCCAACGGCCACAGACGTCTCCTAGGGAACGTGGGCCAACCAGCCGTCTCGTAGGGACCGTGGGCCAATTAGGAGACTAGGACCCTGGCGTTCTGGAAGCTTTGAGAAACCTGACGCCCACCCACTTCTGTTCTGACAACCATATGCATTACTGTACATCTGGCGCTCGGCTACTTACACACATGCAGACGCGCACACACACGTACACACACACTCACCACCCTGCTATGGTTTTGTCAAGGTTTGTTATAATGAATATTGAGAAAATTCCGCTTTGCCTTGCAGCAGCTGGGCTTGACGTTATAGTCTTGTTAAAAAACAAAGAGAGAGAGAGATTCAATCAGCGAGCCATATTCAAATGTGCTCCAGTTTTATTTTTGTTTTAACTATGTCACTGCCAGTGGTGTAAAGTACTTTAGTAAAAATACTTTTAAGAAACGACTTAAGTCATTTGTTGGGGTATCCGTACTTTACAATTCATATTTTTGACCACTTTTAATTTTACTCCACTACATTCCTGAAGAAAAGGATGTACTCTGTACATACATTATGTACTCTGTACTCCTTACATTTACCCTGACACCCAAAAGTACTATTTACATTTTGAATGGAAAACTGTCTAATTCAGGCACTTCTCAAGAGAACATCCCCGGTCATCCCTACTGCCTCTGATCTGGTGGACTCACTAAACACAAATGCTTTGTTTGTAAATGATGTCTGAGTGCTGAACTGTGCCCCTGGCTATCCAAACGGAAAAAATATAAATAATATTGTGTCGCCGCTTTCCCCACCACTGGTCACTGGTGAAGGCTGTGAGGGATTGTTTGTTTCATGGGGGAATGGGGTACTTTCCCACTACTGGTCACTGGTGAAGGCTGTGAGGGATTGTTTGTTTCATGGGGGAATGGGGTACTTTCCCACTACTGGTCACTGGTGAAGGCTGTGAGGGATTGTTTGTTTCATGGGGGAATGGGGTACTTTCCCCACCACTGGTCACTGGTGAAGGCTGTGAGGGATTGTTTGTTTCATGGGGGAATGGGGTACTTTCCCCACCACTGGTCACTGGTGAAGGCTGTGAGGGATTGCTTGTTTCATGGGGGAATGGGGTATTTTCCCCACCACTGGTCACTGGTGAAGGCTGTGAGGGATTGTTTGTTTCATGGGGGAATGGGGTACTTTCCCACCACTGGTCACTGGTGAAGGCTGTGAGGGATTGTTTGTTTCATGGGGGAATGGGGTACTTTCCCCACCACTGGTCACTGGTGAAGGCTGTGAGGGATTGTTTGTTTCATGGGGGAATGGGGTATTTTCCCCACCACTGGTCACTGGTGAAGGCTGTGAGGGATTGTTTGTTTCATGGGGGAATGGGGTACTTTCCCACCACTGGTCACTGGTGAAGGCTGTGAGGGATTGTTTGTTTCATGGGGGAATGGGGTACTTTCCCCACCACTGGTCACTGGTGGAGGCTGTGAGGGATTGTTTGTTTCATGGGGGAATGGGGTACTTTCCCCACCACTGGTCACTGGTGGAGGCTGTGAGGGATTGTTTGTTTCATGGGGGAATGGGGTACTTTCCCACCACTGGTCACTGGTGGAGGCTGTGAGGGATTGTTTGTTTCATGGGGGAATGGGGTACTTTCCCCACCACTGGTCACTGGTGGAGGCTGTGAGGGATTGTTTGTTTCATGGGGGAATGGGGTACTTTCCCACCACTGGTCACTGGTGGAGGCTGTGAGGGATTGTTTGTTTCATGGGGGAATGGGGTACTTTCCCACCACTGGTCACTGGTGGAGGCTGTGAGGGATTGTTTGTTTCATGGGGGAATGGGGTACTTTCCCCACCACTGGTCACTGGTGAAGGCTGTGAGGGATTGTTTGTTTCATGGTGGAACAAAACATGCAAATACTTCTGTTCATCAAACAATATTTAGATGACAGAATTAGATGGCAGACTGGTTCCCTTCACCCTCACACAGACAGTGTTGAAGACACACTTCATGTACCATTCCTGCTTCCTATACTATTCTTAACAGGCATTTGGAATAGAACAGGGAGCATAGGGAGGCTGGTTTAGCCCAGGAAACACATTACATTTCCTGAGACTAACCGGCACTTTGACTCAGTACCGGTACCCCCTGCATATAGCCTCGTTACTGTTATTTTATTGTGTTACTTTTCATATAATTTTTTTGTCAATCTTTTCTTAACTCTATTTCTTGAACTGCATTGTTGGTTAAGGGCTTGTAAGTAAGCATTTCACGGTAAGGTTCACACCTGTTGTATTCGGCGCATGTGACAAATACAACTTGAGTTGAGATGGTGGTGGAACCACCGAAGGTAATAGCAACAGACTGGCTGATCTGATCTGCTTGACGACAGTCAAATGACCTTTCTGCTAGTACTGGGTGTTTTACATACAGGAGTGTTTGCGCACACGCGCACACGCACACACGCACACACGCACACACACACACACACACACACACACACACACACACACACACACACACACACACACACACACACACACACACACACACACTAAATCTCACCGTCACTTGTTACCATTTAGTCAACAGATTGTGTTTGCTGTCAAGAGAGGCATTACTCACTACAGAGAAGAACTGGAGACAAAGCCCAGATAACTGTCACAATGAGTCCATGCTAAATTGATAACAAACAAAACGGCTGTGCAAGACCGGAGCTGTCTGCTATACTGTACTCTCTTCTAAAAACGCTAAAATGGATGGAACGAGAGATAGAGGGAGAGAGCGCAAGAGAGGAGGGAGAGAGTAGCAGTGGTATTGCTTGCATGGTATTCTTGTATGACCCCCTCCAGTCTAATGTACTCTGTCAGTACCGTAAGTGGACATAAAAAGATACAAATCAGAACCCATATTCCTATCATTACAAAAGAATGAGACAAAGCATGAGGGAGAGGGAGAGGGAGAGGGAGAGGGAGAGGGAGAGGGAGAGGGAGAGAGAGAGAGAGAGGGAGAGAGACAGAGAGAGAGAGAGATAGATGTTTGATTTGGAGAGTTTCTGCGATAGTAAATAGATAAAGCATGTCCAGTCATTATACTGGAACATTGCACTCTGGGGTATCATTAAAGGATTCAATTGTGTTAGGGCCGTTCAACATGCCGCTAATTCAGGCCCTCGGAGATGTAATGGCTAGTTTGTCAACTGACATCCAGTGGAAAGAGGAGAAGCAACACTAAAAACGGCAGAGACCAATTAGACCTTTTATATCATATTACAGGACCGACGCGGCGGCTGGAACAGCCTGGGCAGAGAGGAGGCACGCAGCATAGTGCATTATGACATTAACTGAGTTCCACCTGTATGATGATGTCATCTGGAACAGCCTGAGCAGAGATGATGCACGCAGCATAGTGCATTATGACATTAACTGAGTTCCACCTGTATGTGGATGTCATCTGGAACAGCCTGGGCAGAGATGATGCACGCAGCATAGTGCATTATGACATTAACTGAGTTCCACCTGTATGTGGATGTCATCTGGAACAGCCTGGGCAGAGATGATGCACGCAGCATAGTGCATTATGACATTAACTGAGTTCCACCTGTATGTGGATGTCATCTGGAACAGCCTGGGCAGAGATGATGCACGCAGCATAGTGCATTATGACATTAACTGAGTTCCACCTGTATGATGATGTCATCTGGAACAGCCTGAGCAGAGATGATGCACGCAGCATAGTGCATTATGACATTAACTGAGTTCCACCTGTATGATGATGTCATCTGGAACAGCCTGGGCAGAGAGGAGGCACGCAGCATAGTGCATTATGACATTAACTGAGTTCCACCTGTATGATGATGTCATCTGGAACAGCCTGAGCAGAGATGATGCACGCAGCATAGTGCATTATGACATTAACTGAGTTCCACCTGTATGATGATGTCATCTGGAACAGCCTGGGCAGAGAGGAGGCACGCAGCATAGTGCATTATGACATTAACTGAGTTCCACCTGTATGATGATGTCATCTGGAACAGCCTGAGCAGAGATGATGCACGCAGCATAGTGCATTATGACATTAACTGAGTTCCACCTGTATGATGATGTCATCTGGAACAGCCTGAGCAGAGATGATGCACGCAGCATAGTGCATTATGACATTAACTGAGTTCCACCTGTATGATGATGTATTCGGGTGGAGGATAGTACGCAGAGAGAAACATGAGAGAGAGAGAAACAGAGAGGTTAGGGTTTAATGGCGGTTGCCCGGTGACAAACCGAAGAGGAGGAACGAAGGGTAAGGTCGGTAAAGGTGATATTTGACAGATATCGCGGTCACAAAACACACCTCCCTAAAGTGGACGAGGAAATAACTGAAACATTTCAGTGAGTGATTACTAGGGGTAAACACCTTGGTCAGGTTCGCTAGAACACACTGCATCAATCGTTTGCTGATTCTTTTCTACTTTTGAGCCTTCTATTAACCCCATTTGGAGGGAAGAGAGGAACAACATTCCAACTACACTGGTAGTCCATCAAACTCTTCTGTCATTAGATCAAGAGGGACCAAACCAAGCCAAGAGGAAAAATGGTGTAAAAAAAGAAGGAACTGAGGCCCACAAAAAACTACAACTGCGAGCGTGATTTTGGCAGGCCGTTGTCGTATATGCAATGAAGTCCTAAAAACCTGCCGTTTGTCATGTTTCATCTGAGACCCACAACAACTGTCAAATGGCATCCCAGGCTGCCCTGCTCTCACTACCAGCTCCACCATGGGAAAGAGAGGGGGCCTCTCCAACTGTGGTTGTATTCAGTAGGGCTGTACCAAAATGTTTTGAAATGGGAAAACGACAATGTCTTGTCTATCGACAAGATGAGGAAGTACAATCCCTGTTTCCCTGTGTTTACTGAACACAACCCAGTAGGTTCTGATAGAGATATATCCCTCTCTGAACCAGCCCCACAGAACGACACGAACAACAATCTCACCGTGTGTGTTTATACTCGTCATGTCTCATTTGAGTAATTTGCGTGTTCGATTTGCGCAAGTCACAAAGACCGACGTGACTTGGAAACACTTCAGTCGTGGTGAATTCAAAGAGCCATGGGTATAAACAATATTTTAAAAAGCACAACCACAAGGTTATGTCCCCTCTCTTTTGTATCAGGCTGCTTGGGATGTGTCACACAGGCTGATAAGAGATGAAGAAAGCAGCGAGACACAGAGGTATCATTTGCCTCCAAACAAAGTCATCAGGATGGCAGTGTGAGACCACTGCTTCTGGAGATTGGATAACACTCAACGCAACGGTGGAACGACAGGGAGTGCAGCCAATGTCGATTGGGACAGTCATTGCGGGGCTTGTTCCCAGCGATGAGTACAGTAGGTAAGTCAGGGGGGTGGCTTGGGGTGGGGCGGTGGTGGGGGAAGAAACAAAACAAAACTGTATCAAAGTCATTCCACTAGCTGGCGGCATTGGTAATGGAGAAAGCCGACAGGGTGACTGGTAGGAGAAACAAGGAAGCAAGGCAGAGCGGCCCGGGGATCCGCCGGTGAGATAAACATCTTGACATAGATGGCTTCATCTGACACATTCACAATGCCACACACCGCAAAGACCAACGAGGTTGAAAAAAGAGAGAGAAATCTGACACTAAAATATTGGAGAAGGCAAACGGTAATGGTGTCAACGAGAGGGCAAATGACACCAAGCGTTAAGCCATCCAATGGAGAGATGAGGGGAAGACGATCTACACGATCCTTTGTGGAGTAAAAAGTCATTTGCATTAAATGACATAACCCATTAGGGGCTAATTCATTCTCTTGGATGCCATCTTGAGAAACAAGAGTGTCCTGCTGTCTGACAAAGTGCCTGTGTCCCAAATGGTCCTATGAGCTCTGGTCAAAAGTAGTGCACTACTGTACATAGGGAATAGGGTGCCATTTGGCACGCAGACAGTGTCTACTGGCAACTTCACATTAGGGATAATGGTCGATGGATAGCTGCTACTTTTGCTCTGAAAATCATCCATTTCAGTAAACAGAAACTGATTGATATTTGAGGCAATAACAGTGACGCCATTAGTGATTCTCTCTCTCCGAATCGCACCACCACGCCAAACAATTTGTTTCTTCAGTTTTTTAATGGCTCTCAGAACAAATGAGTGTTGTCGGTCGACGTCGAGCTTCCTCGTGAAAAGTGTTCACAACGACAACTCTCCCCATTATACTTTACGGCCAAACCCAAAACCCACGCTCTGATCGTTAACTAACAAGAAAGGATCAAAGGTAAAGCGCCGGTAAAAAGCCCATAAAACGGCCAAGTTTCCCAGGGTCTGGACCGAGAACAAAACTTCAGATGTAAATTCAAATTACCAGGACCAACCGACAACAACGCCCAAAAAAGGGCTTTTGAGAAAACATTGTTCTCAGTGGTCGTTAACCTATCGGAGAGGTTTTCCACTTCCAGAACTCCTAGCATGCTGTGTGCTCCGGGGGTGGACCCTAATGAAACAACCATTATGGAAATGAGAAATAGGCTGAGAGTGGGGAGAAACCAGAGAGAGAGAGCTTTCTTCTCTTCTGGGCTTAGGGAGCTTGTTAGTACAGCCCAACGAGAGAGCTGGAGACAATCCCAGACACCTGGCTACCCAAGGACCACCAGGGGAAAGGATCAACCATGGGTCCCAAATGGCACCCTATTCCCTATTTAGTGCACTACTTTTTACCAGAGCCCTATCCCTGGTCAAAAGTAGTGCACTATATAGGGAATAGGGTACCATTTAGGATGCAACAATATGAAGGAGTGAAAGGGGCCCAGGCCTCCCACCACACCACCACACAGTAGAAAACAGCCCACTCTGGGAACCAAAGATGGGCTTAGCAGGCAAAGAGAGAGCACTTATCAACAATCTGGGACTCACAAACGAGAGCTCAGGAGAGAGGGACAGACATAGGGAGGGACAGAGAGAGAGAGAGAGAGAGAGAGCGAGAGAGAGAGAGAGAGAGAGAGAGGGACAGAGAGAGGGACAGAGAGAGATGGGGGTAAGGAGGAGAGAACGGGAGAGAAAGAGAGGTGGGGAGGGGGAGATAAGAGTGCAATGGGGCCCCTGCATCTCTGAGTGTATTTCTCAGTTCACGAGTGGAGAGCTCAGTCACATCACAGAGAAAGCCAATGGAACCCCAGAGCCCAATATTCCCAAGCCAAAACGCTAACCTCCCTCCCACACTCAGAGCAGAGAACAAAGAGGAGTTCCAAACAATGGCGGGTCATTCTAGAACCAAAACAGGCTGTAGAGCAGACAGGTCACTCCACTGCCCCCACGCTGGGCCACTCCAGAGAGTCCTTCTCATCCTCCACAGTGAAACGCTTCTCATATCGTCAAGGAGTTCCTTCCCTCCGCTCTTCAGAATTCACCGTTCCACAGGGGTGAAACAATGGTGGAATAGAGAGGGAACGGAAAGGGGAGGACCAAGAGTGGATTGGAGGCTGGTTAATCATTGTCTCTCCAAGATGGAGGAATAGATTTCATCAGAGTACCAAACCCAGAAACAGCTGACAGTACACAACTCAGGCCTCTAGAAATGCAGGCCTTCAGGGCTGAGGTCCTCCTGTTCTTGATACACACGGGAAACGGTTGAACGTGAAAAACTCAGTAGCGTTGCAGTTCTTGACACACAAACCGGTCAAACAGGTGACATCAATAAGGGATCATAGTGTTCACCTGGTCAGTCTATGTCATGGAAGGAGCAGGTAGCCTGGTGGGTAGGAGCGTTGGGTCTGTAACCAAAAGGTTTCTGTTGTACAGCTGACTAGGTATCTTTCCTTCAGTCCTTTAGCCTACAGCAATACCCATTTCTCCTAAATGCTCTTAATGCAGGATTCCACCCATGGAGATCTCTCTCTCCAGCATTTATAGGTCCCCATCTCTCTCTCTCTCTCTCATTTATAGTCCCCCATCTCAGTCTTTTAAAGTCTTTCATTTATCCCCCCCCCCCCCCCACACTATAAATAGTGCTGGTAATTAATCCCAGGGATTGAGACAGGAAGCCGCAGGAGTACCAGGCCGTTTATGGTCTTCTGGGGCGAGATGTGCCGCGGTGCAGCGTCGTTAAGGAACAGAACCCCGTCGTTTGTCACGTCAGTCTCCTACCCGGGCTCCCATTAGGCAAGGCTGGCATCACAGGGTTGCTGCTGCGCCGCCCCGCGCCAAGCCACCCTCCCACACAGTGCCAACGGGGGTTAGAGAGCTACAGACCGGGCAAGGGGAAGGGCAACTAGAGGGAGGAGAGGGGAAGAGGGGGCTGGCGGTCCTCACTTAATCCAGAACAGACAGAATATGACTAGACAGGGAGAGGAATATATTCTGAATTCACATATTTGAAGAGGTATTGTGATTCGACTTCTGCAAAATCCCAATTTTCACGTGCAACAGACAAGTACCCATGTGACAATGGGCCAAAGTAAACCCACAAATAATCAGGGTGCCACTCCATTGGGGATATCCTTACCATAAGAGGACTATAGCAAAGGGGCGACAGTCATTCTATCCTAATGGCTGTGTGATTAGGGTGCTAACTCACTAAAGGTGATCTTGACATGAGGCCCATCTTCGACCCAGATGAAATATAGGCATACTTCTAGCTACCCATTTCGTTTGCACTACAAAGAGCATCCTAGTCATCAATTAGCGGGCCCGACGTTCGTTAACTGCGGCTGATTAACGGTATTATAATTACAAAACAATATTCCAATGAGATTTTTTTGCTATTAATTACTTTGCATCTCATTAGGAGGCTCTTTGAACTGTGTGTGTGTGTGTGTGTGTGTGTGTGTGTGTGTGTGTGTGTGTGTGTGTGTACTGTATGGCGTGCTACGTTTCTGTTTTCACAATTACAGTCTACGACACCAGTAATTTAAAAAAGCAGTTATTTTCAACAACGAGGTCTGATTAGTTCTGTAATTATAAACCGGGTAGCTTGGGTACTGGATGCTGGTTGGCTGAAACAGCATTTCAGCTGTATGGATATCAGACAATATATGATGCAAAAATACTTGTTTACTGTTTTATTTATGATGGTAACCAGTTTATAATACCAATAAGGCACCTCCGGGGTTTGTGGTATATGACCAATATATCACAGCTAAGGGCTGTATTCAGGCACTCCGTGCATCATCTCGTGTCTAAGAACAGCCCTCAGCCGTGTTATATTAGCCATATCCCACACCCTCTCGGACCGTATTGCTTAATTACTCTCCTCATAACAGGTCTTGTTTCTTCAACTCACTCATCACTAGGACTATATTGTTAGGGAAGAAGCTACAAATGTGATGTATTTCACTTCCCTTTATTTTCTATTGAAAGCAACTACACTAATATTGAAGGGATTAAGTTGCCCATAGCCTTGGTCTTGGGTAGGCTATATTTTCATTTCCCTAATGGTTACAGTTAGGATTTGGGGAAGGTTAATCTGATTCTGGATCTGTTAGGGCTACTTTTACTTCAATTTCAACTTGTTCGACCAGCAGTGTAAGTAAACACCTTTCCCAGGACAAAGCAGGCACAAAGAGCATTGTAAAGCACAGCCGCCACATCTCGTCTGGGTAAATATCTATAGGGAACGCAATCAACAAGATGAACAGTTTTTTTTAATCACCTTGTTGCAACACAGGTTGAATCTTTTGTGTTGTACCAAAGGGGCTCTCAGCCTTGAGTGGGCCGGCAGTTAGAATACTGGGTGTTCCACGGCTGGGCCACTCCACTCTCAACATTCCAGAATATCAATGTTCCTAGAAGTGCCGCTTTGGTCGGATCTACTTTCATTTCTCCAGACCACTTCAAATGACTTTTATTTTCCTCCAGATGGTGAGATGAAATTACATAAAAGCTGTCAGCAAGTCCTATTCTCAGCTTCATTCAAACCTCTACTCGCTTTCTCACACTCACATAGATATGCACGCACTTCTATTCGTTTCTCTATAGTGCTCTCTCACTTTCAATACTCTCTTGGTTTCTTTTTCTCGCTCTACATATTCTACTCAGTCACTACTCCTTCCTTCAGCCATCCCTCTTTTCCTTCTTTTCTCTATCCCTCAGCCTGTCCCTCTCTTCCTTCTCTTCTCTATCCCTCAGCCATCCCTCTCTTCCTTCTCTTCTCTATCCCTCAGCCTGTCCCTCTCTTCCTTCTCTTCTCTATCCTTCAGCCATCCCTCTCTTCCTTCTCTTCTCTATCCCTCAATTCCTTCTCTTCTCTATCCCTCAGCCATCCCTCTCTTCCTTCTCTTCTCTATCCCTCAGCCATCCCTCTATTCCTTCTCTTCTCTATCCCTCAACCTGTCCCTCTCTTCCTTCTCTTCTATCCCTCAGCCTGTCCCTCTCTTCCTTCTCTTCTCTATCCCTCAGCCTGTCCCTCTCTTCCTTCTCTTCTCTATCCCTCAGCCTGTCCCCCTCTTCCTTCTCTTCTCTATCCCTCAGCCTGTCCTTCTCTTCCTTCTCTTCTCTATCCCTCAGCCTGTCCCTCTCTTCCTTCTCTTCTCTATCCCTCAGCCTGTCCCTCTCTTCCTTCTCTTCTCTATCCCTCAGCCTGTCCCTCTCTTCCTTCTCTTCTCTATCCCTCAGCCTGTCCCCCTCTTCCTTCTCTTCTCTATCCCTCAGCCTGTCCCTCTCTTCCTTCTCTATCCCTCAGCCTGCCCTTCTCTTCCTTCTCTTCTCTATCCCTCAGCCTGTCCCTCTCTTCCTTCTCTTCTCTATCCCTCAGCCTGTCCCTCTCTTCCTTCTCTATCCCTCAGCCTGTCCTTCTCTTCCTTCTCTTCTCTATCCCTCAGCCTGTCCCTCTCTTCCTTCTCTTCTCTATCCCTCAGCCTGTCCCTCTCTTCCTTCTCTTCTCTATCCCTCAGCCTGTCCCTCTCTCCCTTCTCTTCTCTATCCCTCAGCCTGTCCCTCTCTCCTCACCACCCTCCCTTGACTGTCATTTTGCCTCGTTTGCTTCCCTTCTCAGCACAGCTGCTAGGCTCCCAGTAGAGACCGAGCCGCGGGGGTGTGTAACACTCTAAACCTTCCCCCTCCGCCGCTTGCTTCCTTCCACACTAAATGCAACAGCTACGTAGAGCCAGGCAACGCAGCACAGCCTTGACTTGGGTCGGCTCCAGAGGCAATTATGATAATAACGAGGGTTTTAAACGAGCAACAGTGTGCAATTAGAGCCTTTAATTACCTGCCTTAATCCAGGGAAGATTGGAGATTGCAGCTCTACAGTCAAAACTTTCTTGTTTTCATAAGATCGTAAGCTACAGTACGTGTGTGAGGGGGAACAAGTAAATCAAATCAAATTTTATTTGTCACATACACATGGTTAGCAGATGTTAATGCGAGTGTAGCGAAATGCTTGTGTATAGTATAGGAGTAGATTAGAAAGTTGGGCTCCAAGAATATGACTAGGATGTAACTGTCATGATGCAGAGAAGCCTATACGTCAGCAGTGGAAAGTGATGGCGCTTGTTGCCACTCTGAGTTACTGTTCAAGTGGGACTATTGGTGAAAAGAGACGAGATAGAGAGAACCTAAAGTCATCTAAAAGCCCTCTGAAATACGCGGACGTTTCATAGAGAATATGTCATTCATAAACTCGCTGCAAACTACCAACGTGAAAACAAGTTCCCTTCACAACTCAGCAGGAGCAGCCCGATCCCTCTCTTTTTTAGGGAAAGTGGTGACTGGCGATGCTGCATGTTTCATGAGCTGTTTTCTGCGCCAGCTGAAGATGCAGAAGATGTGTAGCTGCTATTGAAACGCATTACAAAGTTTGAGAGTTTACAGTAACTCACGGCTCAGGCCCTGTGTGGGACCGCAGCGCATCTGTGTGTGTGCCTGTGTCTGTGTGTGCGCGCGTGTGTCTGTGTGTGTGGCTGTGAAAGTAAAAGGAAGCTCCTCCTGTCAGATATGAAACAGAAGTTGTAGCCCTGGGTGGGCCGGTCCAATTAAAACGCATGCAGAGCGGTGGGGTGTGAGTTTCTTCTCCTACCGAGCAAACACCAACTTTCAAACTTCAAACTCGCCTAAATAAAACAACAAACGTTGCAATGATGGCGGAATACCGAGGGAAAAATCAAACTTCAAAGTGGCACATTTTCCACTCTGTTTTTCCTACTCAACAGTGATAGATAGGGAGATACCATCTGGTCAGCTTGTCTGATGGTCTCCATCAACGCTGCATGATGGGAGATGGGACAGATTTAAGAGGGGGCTTTTTATCTTCCTCGTGACTACAGAGCTATACAACTAAAGGAGATGAGGGTCCCTCTACAGGGCTAAAAGGTCCCCCTCTCTACCGACCGATCAGATATGTGAAGCCCCAGTATCAGAGAAAAGGGATGATTGACGATATGCCGATCCTTTTCCAAATCCCCATCAATAGGGGATATAAAGTTCAGCTCCTAAAGTTCTGCTGCAATGTCCTAAATGACACCCTATTCCCTACATAGTGCACTTCTTTTGACCAGGGCTTTGGTAGACAGTAGTGCACTATGCAGGGAGTAGGATGCCATTTGGTAAGTGGTCCTCATCATGAAAGCTTCCTCTGCTTTCTAACTTATTTTTCCAAAGAGATGGGTGGATTTAGCTGAGAGCTGCAGGAATGGAAGGATAGTTATGATAAACAATGTTCTCTGGATGTTTTTTCTTCGCTGTTCCCTTCAGTCAAGTGGCAAATAACACCCGCTCCTTCATTACCACACACACACACACGACAGACACAGACACAGACACAGACACAGACACAGACGACACACACACACACACACACACACACAGACACACACTCACACTCCCTCTCCAGGTGTCATATTGAGATGCATCTATGTCATATTAGGTGTCATATTGAGGTGCATCTATCTCAGAGGCGGACAGGACACCTGAGATGTATGAGCCTTTTGGAGCCTCGGCGCTCGCTGACACGCTAGGCAGGATAACAGGAATGTTCTTTTCTAAATACACAGGCAAGACAGCTAGTGACAAACCCAGCTATCAAAACAGCTCTTAACTGCAAACATGTTTGCGTGTGGAACTTGGCGAACGTTGAAGTAACGTGAGACGAAAACCCAATTAAATGTAAAGGCGGGTCTCAAGGACGCTGTTCTCACACAGGACCTGTTAGAGAGGAGGGCCGCCACCCACTAGTTGCCCTCTTCCTGATTTGTTTAATAACGTTTGAGGTCAAGGGTCACAGCTAATTCTGAGAAGTGTCGTCATTTTACTAAACTCCTGGAAGGGGGATGGGTAGATGAGTGGATGGAGAGAGAGAAAGAGACAGAGAGACTGCCCCCCGAGTGTTTAAAAGAGGATATTTCAGGCTAAGGCATTTATTGGATGTCCTCAAATTAAATTAGGGTGAAAGCAGGACCATTACTCTACAGCATTATAGGATAAATACCCTTGAATAAATACCTGGGAGACCAGTGAATCCAACATGAAATCATAGGCAGAGAGAAGATTAACACTCAATGAGTGGATACTCCGGATATGTCCCAAATGGCACCCTATTCCCTCCAAAGTGCACTAAATAGGGAATAGGGTGCCATTTGGGATGCGGATTCTGTACTCTCTCCTACACTTTTCTACGGTATGATAGGCCTATACGACGCCCTTGGGCCTGCCTGCCTCCCACCTCTGTGAAGGAATGAAGGAAAGAAACTTTGGGAGTGTTTTGGGGAGGCGGTGGTGGGAGACAGCTATTACACTGTGATCTGATGATCTCAAGAGAAAGAAAGATGGTAGCGTAAAAATGGCAATTCTTCAAAGGAACTGAGTTTCAGAACCCAACATTGGGGCCTTAAACCACCTGGAGAATGCTTATGACTAAAACAGAAAGCCTGGGGCAGAATCAATCATCCGTTTTCCTCATAAGGTAATCAATCATAAACGGTAGGGTTACGATGAGGTAATGTGCAGAGTGATGTGTTTGTGGCCGCCTGCCTGCACTAGTGTCTGCCTCAAGGTGCCAAAGTTAGCCTGCTGGTGCAACGTCGCGCCTCTGGGCTCTGCTCTGTGGGAGCTCTCCTTCGCTCGTTTGTCATGCACTGGTCGTTCCTCTCTTAACACAATTATGGCTGTTTGCTCTCCCACAACAGATGCTGATGAGGTGAGCGGGGAGAAGGGCTGGGATTCATCTAATGCCTACTGCTGTGTGTGTGTGTGTGTGTGTGTGTGTGTGTGTGCGCGCACGTTCGCCCGGCGATAGGAGTAGAAATTGAATTTTGATAATGGAGCACATCCATTTGGAGAAGCTTGGCAGAGTAGGGACAGTGAGGAGAAGAGAGGGAGGAGGAAAACACCCACTCGACCTCCCTGTGTGTGTAAGCAGAAAGTGAGATCCGGAGTGGTGGAGCCCGGCTGCTTACTGTAAACTCACTTCAGATGAGGGACACTCTGTCACCCAGAATGCAGATGACATAACAGCGTCCAGAGCCAAAGATGTAGGTGAATGATTATGTACCAATGGGATGTGCAGATGGCAAGTGAGCCTGTAAGTAGTAGTAAGTGTGTCCACTAAGTAAAATGGATTTGAGTAAGGCTACATGAGTAAAGTGTTTAATGCACATGGCTAATGTGTTTAAAGAGACTAATGTGTTTAGAAGTGGAGGACACTAAGCAGAGGAGAGATGAACATATGTGGATGACATAAACAGAGGATTAGTCAACTATTTAGAAAGGAAAGAGAGTAGAAACTAAGCTAAATGGGTATGGATGAGAAGTGTGTGTGTGTGTGTGTGTGTGTGATGTGACAGCCACTCCCGTAATTGCCAACGCAGGGAGCTCAAGTGTTCTGTGGCTTTTTTTGCTTGAAATGTCAGTGCTTCCACATGGGACACAGGGTTGAAAAAAGACAAGCCAAAACAAACCGAAAAATGTGGATGTCAACACTATTTTAAAGCGCCGTGGGACTCTTTCACGGTACAAGAGACAACAACATACATCATCTGCACGGTGGGTTTGGTTGCTACCCAACGTTACGGTCTCCAATCAAAAGGTCATTGAGAGGGAAGGCAAACAAAGATCAGGAAGTAGGTCATATAATATTGAGGGAAACTTCACGTGAAGGTCTGGGTTAGAACAAACTAACACCTGTATTTACAGAAGGGCTGTAATAACACAGTTCAAATGTACCTCGAGGCAGGGCCACCTAAATAAATAAAAACAATTCATTCTCTTCCACTTATTCAAAGTTTAGTTTTATCAAAAATAATGAACCAGATCAATTTAAGTCACAGAAAAATGTGACTGGCCTCAGGGGCAGTTCAAACCACAACAAGTACAGGAAATACCTTGGAAAAGCAAAATGCCATTATTATTATTTTTTACAATTTATACTGATTACTGCAGTGTTTAAATCAGGCTATATCTGAACATATATCTGAACATCCTCTCCCCTCTCCCTCACCATGGGTTGTAACATTTAATTTATGGGTAATTTAGAACTGTAGAAGGAAATGACAATAATCATACACTCTGTGGAATTAGTGACAGGTTTGGACACTTAGGAAAAGTCAACAGGGGTTATTTACTTTCTCTTTTTCTCCAGAAATATCCAGGAGAGAGAGAGAGAGAGACAGAGAGAGAGACAGAGAGAGAGACAGAGAGAGAGACGAGAGAGAAGAGGAGAGGAGAGGAGAGAGAGAGAGAGAGAGAGAGAGAGAGAGAGAGAGAGAGAGAGAGAGAGAGAGAGAGAGAGAGAGAGAGAGAGAGAGAGAGAGAGAGAGAGAGAGAGAGAGAGAGAGAGAGAGAGAGAGAGAGAGAGAGAGAGAGAGAGAGAGAGAGAGAGAGAGAGAGAGAGAGAGAGAGAGAGAGAGAGAGAGAGAGAGAGAGAGAGAGAGAGAGAGAGAGAGAGAGAGAGAGAGAGAGAGAGAGAGAGAGAGAGAGAGAGAGAGAAGAGAGAGAGAGAGAGAGAGAGAAGAGAGAGACAGAGAGGAGAGAATGAAAGAAGGAAAGTACCAGCACCTGTAGCTTATGCATCTGCTATCGCCACGTCAACAATGAGACCTACTTTTGACCAGAGCCTTTAGGGCCAAAAGTAGTGCACTATGTAGGGGATAGGATGACATTTGGGACCCAGTCAATGAGGCCTGGGAAGAGAAGACAAGAGGAATCCATGTGTGAGCCAAGAAGGTCTGGAGAGACTAGAGAGTGACGAGATGCGTGGACCCAGAGGAAGAGACACTTAATGATGAAATGGTGTTGAAAGTTCCCGAGCCACACGAGTGAGAGGGACGGTGTGTGGGTGTGTTGAAAGCTACCGAGCCACAAGGCACTCCTCTGTGAGAAAGCAGAGAGCATCCCCATGTTTCCACCCCACTGAAGTCATACAGGCCAAGGCAGGCTACCAGCTCCAGCGACATTCAGAGAATGGGGCACAGCGACAAAACACACACACACACACACACACACACGTATCTATGGGCACACAGTCACAGCTATACGAAAAGCCATGAGGTAATACCCCTGTGATGTTGTATAAAAAACAACAACCTGTCTATGTAAAGATGATGAAACATGACAATTTTCTTGCCTAAATCCACGGACTAGACAGTTTTAGAAGAAAGTAGACCAGAAGATATTGACAGTTGACAGCCAATCCCCTACTGTACCCTTGTAGAGGAGACCAAAGTCAAACTGTCTCTGAGCAGCAGGCGACGGTGGACAGGTGGACACCACATCACTGAGGTACACACACACACACACACACACACACACACACACACACACACACACACGAGTCAGACACACACACCACTTGACCTAGCCTGCAGCACCACCTCCATGTCGCAGTCTTAATTGCATTGAAATACACTTTGTGGGAGAATGCAAATCTGTGGCATGCCAATAATAAAATTTAAAAAAATTGTCCTTCACTTTCGTTCGCTCAGCCGGTAGCCATGATAAGCGGGAGCGACCATTAGCCACCGTGATGCAGTTTGTACTTCCTCTTCTCTCTCTCTCTCTCTCCGCCTCACGCCTGCCGGGGGGGGGGGACAAATGGTATACGGTCATCACCCTCTCTTGGCATGATTTTGAGTAGGGAAAAGTGTGTGTGTGTGGAGCATACTTTGGAGCAGGTAATTGAGAGCATGCTGGGATAATGGCCGTACAGGAAGCTGCCATGACACCTCTACCAGGGGTAATTTGGGAAGACAAAAACTAGACTTTGGTAGGTAGGCAATACACACCACACACACACACACACACACACACACACACACATTACTGCTTTCACAGTGGCCTCAGCCAAAGTAGTGGGACGAGAGGGGAAGGTGGACAGGTAAGGCAGGAAGGGGGTATAGATGGAGAGAGAGAAATAGAAAGATGGCACAAGAGACAAAGGGAGCAAGAGAGATTGAGAGAGATAAATAAAGACATAGAGAGCTGTGTAGAGAGAGAACAGACTGTGGTGCCGGGCTCTGCTCAGAGATAGTACAGATTAATTAACAGGGTGGCACGAACGCAGCATGTCATGTGTGCAGCGGGCGGGCAGCCGGGTTGAGATGTGGGCGAGACAGAGGGGCGAGACGTGTGACATTCAGCCTGGCCTCCTCACATGTCGGTCGGGAGCTCTACTTTCCCTCTCTCTTTCTCTCTCTCTCTGTCTCTCAACATCCTCTCCCTAGCTCTCTCTTTCTCTCTCTCATATCGCCTATCTCTCCATAACCTCCATTACGCCTTTCACACTCACTCAATCTGTTCACTGCTGCTCCGAGCCAATCAACTGATCCCTCCTCTGCTCCGAGCCAATCAACTGGAAGATACATGTGGCAATAAGAACAGCCAGGCACTCATTCTACAGGGAATGGCATTAAGTAAAGGCCACAGAATGGGATATATCAAAATGAATAAGCCTAGGTCTATAATAATATCTTAAAACACACTGTAGAATATTCTAGAAGGACATCTCAAAGCAAATATAGGCCCAGGACTATTATAAGGTGTAAAACATAATCTACTGTAGGATATGTGTCTGTCAAATGTGTGAGATGTCCCACACTAGACAACCTCTGTAAAGCTGTGATCAGTCAAGGACACCCCCCAGCTTTATCAAGATGTTTGACATCTAGATTAAAACCACCATGAGCACACAGAGAAAAATGTTCAGCAAAACCAACACAGTCAATTCCAAGGGATTTGGAACCATTGTTTGTTCGCACTTTTTGTGGGAACGGAACTAGCAGTGGGCTGTAAAGCTAATTCCCATATGGTTATGCATAGACACCGTTTTCCATTTTAGGAATGTCACTTCTAAATGTATTTTAAAAGACAAAAAAAGCTGGTATGGTTGGTGTGTTTCTAATCAAACATATGGGTCATATCCTTCCAATAATTCCCTCTCCCTTATCTGGTATCTAGCCTATATGCCCAAAGCTACCATCAAATCAATAGAAATCAGTGGATTGGTTTTTTTGTTGCAATTTTGGTGTTCAAATGGACATTGAGACAATATATACAAGTACCGAAACCCATACAGGTCTCCCAGTGGTATAATATAATAACACGTTTGAGGAAGGTGCGTTTTTATCATATTTTCCATCTGAATTGGAGGGATAAGTAGGTAAGGTTCAGAAACATACACCTTCCCCAACAGTGTGTTATTATAGTATACCACTGGGAGACCTGTCCAACATTTCAAGTTTAACTGAAACACACATGTAGCCTAGCTGCCAGAGTTAGCCTAGCTGCCAGAGTTAGCCTAGCTGCCCGAGATAGCTTAGCTGCCAGAGTTAGCCTAGCTGCCCGAGATAGCTTAGCTGCCAGAGTTAGCCTAGCTGCCCGAGATAGCTTAGCTGCCAGAGTTAGCCTAGCTGCCCGAGATAGCTTAGCTGCCAGAGTTAGCCTAGCTGCCCGAGATAGCTTAGCTGCCAGAGTTTTAGTTTTTCATTTCCCCCCTCCACCTATTTCTCTCTTTCCTTACCACTCGTTCTCATTAAGAGTATGGAAAACTTGAGGAGCGGATGGGTCGATGTTTTCATTTTTCAAGTGCTTGTAGCCATTAGAAGGCCCCAAATCATCCATCAGGCAAATTCTTTCTGGTTAGGGCCTGTCAATTTAACAAGTAGCGAGGCTCAATATGCAAGATGTATTACACTCCATTTCAATAACCTTCATTATTTCTTTCAAGTGTCGTTCGATTCGTTTTCTATTTCCCTTCTTATCCACACAGGCACACACATTCCACCGACAGCAGCAGAATCTCCTTGCCAAATTCAGTACTTGAGAAGCACACCACTCCGAGCCAGGTGACATTTGATTTGCCTATGATCAATCAGAAGCAAAGCCTCATTCCCAATTCCAAACCATTGGCCAGAGACATAAAATGATACCTGGATGCCAATCCACCCCATCTAGACTTAAGGAAGGGTGCAATTCTATATCTTTGTGGTGCTGTAGAAAATTCTAAACGGATAAAATGTGTGGGATGTTGAATTCCAACGGAAGACGCCCATAAACTGAAGTCAAACACACATGAAAGCTCTCCAAAAACCGCTCCCATTGCCATTAACAAACCTGGGCCCATGTGAACCCATATAAACAGTTCTGGGGTTCTCTCAGTAATAATAACAATAATGAATTACTGCAGACTACAAATTGTAGAAGACTGCAACAGAGATCAAAACAGTATGCATGCAGTAGGCCTATTTTTATATATATATATATAAAACATAATTTATTCATTTAATCCATGCACACACTGAGCAAAATCATTTAAATGTAGCCTAACCACACAAAGCTAATCTAACCACAATAGCGAAATAAATATTTTCAAACCATTTTCTCTGTAATTGCTGAAAACCAACCCAATCCAAGAACATGTATAAACAACTCATTCTCAACGAGAGCAAAGGGTCACATTCTTCTCCCTGTGTCCCAAATGGCACCCTAGTACCTATATAGTGCACTCCTGTGGGCCCGATAGTGAAAAGTAGTGCTCTACATAGGGAACAGGGTGCCATTTGGGATACACCCTCTAATTACACCTGCCATGATCACTTTGGCTCAACTGGTATGGTCGGTCGTTATAACAACAACAGGGGAGGAGCACTTGAGGAAACATGTACGGTTTGAATTGTCAGGATACTTAGACGCCGATACAATATGTATTGCCATTCGATGTTCCAAACACATTGCTCACTATAATGTCTGCTGCAGAGAGACAAGAGAGACCATGAGAAAACGAGTTTTCATCAGTCAGGGAAATAAAAGTGTTGCAAACATCTTGGCGTTTTGGTGCCGGTACAGCCAAGTACCGCAAAAATAATATTGTGATAATGCCAATATATTATAATATATTATATCCCAATATGTAATTGTATCGCACCCCCATCACTAGAAACATGTAGTCTGGATAGTGGATAGTGTGTGTGTGTGTTTGACTGTGTCTGTGTGCGTGTGTGCACGTGAGAAAGAGAGGGGGGAAATCCCCCCCCCCCCCCCCCCAATCTATTGTCGCTTTAATGAACATATCTGTCCCTGGATGGCTGGCGGGCTCGGCTTTGGTCTGAAGAGGTTACAGCGTCTCAGTCTCAGTCTACTCTACTCATTCTGGTCACAAAGCTGGACTTTGTAGGAATGTTGATCTCTCTCCAAAAAGCGAGGGTGGGATAGCCTCAGCTCCGGCCCTGGCTCTCACTGAACTGAATGGCTGTATCAGACCCAGGCTCAGCCAAAAAGAAAAGAGAAGAATGATAGCTTGATCGAAACAAGAGAAACAAGTCTGCTTCACCGTTCTGTGACCCCCCCCAGCCCCCCCCCGCTCCCTCTGACTGTAGGAAAACCATGGGGGAAACACGGTTCATGTTTGTGTTCATGACCAACCGTTTATTTACTGCAGCGTTCATAAAATATAGATTGGGACATGAGCAGAGATACGGGAGTGCAAGACGTGGAACGTGAAAAATGCCAGCACCAGAGCAGCGACACGCCGGTCAAAAAGATCTGCTCTGCTGAGTGAAAGAACAAGCCAGATACGTATGAGAAATAACGTTGGAGGAGGAAAACACAGCACAGAAGAAAACACACAGGTCAAACATATCTCTGCTGTGAAAGGGAAAAGGTCAGAGTTCAGAGAGATTAAAAGCAGGCATAAATAAGAGAAGCTATGCTTCAAAGCATCATGTCTCCACAAGACTACTGTAATATCAGCCGTGCTGAAAGGGAAATCGCCATTTTCAATGACTGAATGTCAGAGGAATTTCTCCGGCCTATTTTTAAATACGATATTATCGTCAATTTGTCTAGCCTACCTGAACACATTCAAATCAATAGCACCATATATCAAAGAACATGCAGGGTGTCTGGTGTCTGAAACTAAGACATTACATTCAAATTACAGAGAGAATAATCACTTCATTACCTTCAAGCTGAGCTCTTGTCCAAAGCGTTTTTTAATCAGTCACTCACAGATAGCTTTTTCATATACAGTATTGCCATGACTGTAGGCTACTCATATTCAGTACAGTACTCCTGTGACTGTAGGCTACTCATATTCAGTACAGTACTCCTGTGACTGTAGGCTACTCATATTCAGTACAGTACTCCTGTGACTGTAGGCTACTCATATTCAGTACAGTACTCCTGTGACTGTAGGCTACTCATATTCAGTACAGTACTCCTGTGACTGTAGGCTACTCATATTCAGTACAGTACTCCTGTGACTGTAGGCTACTCATATTCAGTACAGTACTCCTGTGACTGTACACAAGTCGCTCAGCAGGGTTCCTCTGTGAGCGAGCAGCGCCCACATTTTAAACAGGTACGGCAGAATAGGGGCTAGGTCACATGGTGTTGAGCTGACCTATCCTACGCGCCTGACGGAATATTGGGCAGGAGGAAGACCAGCAGCCAATCAGAAATGGTTACGGAGGAAGCATGGTAAGCGAATGGAGCAGGGCGGTGTGAGGAAAGCCCACTTCGCATACTGTACTATGAGGAAACATCAGTCAGGAAAATACAGAAGTCAGTCATTAAGAGGTCAGTCATTAAGAGGTCAGTCATTAAGAGGTCAGTCATTAAGAGGTCTATAAACACATGTTCCATTTCAAACGTCATACTAGTTCTTTAGAACACAGACAAAGACAAAGAAACATCACCTCAAACATAACACAAAAAAACAAAGAAAATTCTTTACATTTTTCAATTATTATTATTATTATTATTTATCTTACTGTACATCTCAGACACCTGGGAGAGATACACCACTAGACCTTTCAGTAAAGGATGTACATCTCGTACATCTTTAACCATTGGGATTTATAAATGCAACAGCTGGGGAATGGTACATGTTCTGCTTGACGCTGGAGGGTCAATTAATAATGGTGGAACTCGCGCTATCTCACGAATGATACTCATGAACGCACACACAACCAGGAGAACCCTGAGGCAACAGAGCAGCGGAGGGACACAAACACACACAAACACACACACAGTGGAGCGACACACACACAGTGGAGCGACACACACATACACAGTGGAGCGACACACACACACAGAATGGAGCGACACACACATACACAGTGGAGTGACACACACACACAGAATGGAGCGACACACACACACACACAATGGAGCGACACACGCACACACAGTGGAGCGACACACACACGCAGTGGAGCGACACACACACACAGAATGGAGCGACACACACATACACAGTGGAGTGACACACACACACAGAATGGAGCGACACACACACAATGGAGCGACACACGCACACACAGTGGAGCGACACACACACGCAGTGGAGCGACACACACAGAGTAGAGCGACACACACACACAGAGTGGAGCGACACACACACGCAGTGGAGCGACACACACACGCAGTGGAGCGACACACACAGAGTAGAGCGACACACACAGAGTAGAGCGACACACACAGAGTAGAGCGACACACACAGAGTAGAGCGACACACACACACACACACACACACACACAGTGGAGCGACACACACACACAGTGTGTACATTTCAATTATTTTGCTCAGCGTGTGCATGGATTAAATGAGCCTGGAGGTGAGGTGTGGCGTGTGGGGAGGAAGGTTCAGGACAAATGATCCAGGAGTTGGACTCTGGGCTGCCCCATCCTGCCCCACTACCCTCACTGGCGTTCAGACACACTCACAAACACACACCTCATTACATCCCCATCACAGCAAGTAACTGGCAGAGACCGCTCACTGCCGAGGGTCAATGTCTCAACTCCAGTTGAGCGTTCCTATAATGTGTGTCAATATGGCCATTGGCTGTAGGTACATGGATGGTCCACTGACATAATATGTCAATAAGTAGTGTCTTAAGAGCTGTATCGCATGTTGAATATTCTGTTACAGGTTTTTCATCGATTCTGTTTGTACTGAAAACGTAATTTATGAAATCTTGTTTTTAAATATTTTTAAACAGGTAACAATAAGAACTGACAATAGCATTTTGCAACACTTTAATGGCACAAAAGTAAGCACCAAAGCAGGCATTCTGCAAGGGAGAACCAGGATGTTGTGTTCCAAACACCATCAAATTCAGGGACAGAGCGAGCGGGATTGAGCATTGTCGAGCCAATGAAAATAGTACATATTTTATTTTTTGTTGTCGCACCAAACACACATTCACACCTCCAGATCTCTATTCATTGTTGGTTCACAGACCACATGTTCATTTCACATCAAACCATATGGTTCCATCTAACACAAGAGATTCGGCAAACTTCTGGAAGAAACGTATGTTTGAACCATATTTTACACATAAAATTTGTTGTCAAACTCTCTTTGTCCAACCAACCACATAACTCCACAGTGCAACAACCAGTTTACAGTGGGCCTACATGTACCAGAGCTCCAAAAAATGATCCTACATTTTGAGATATTGTGAAACAATGTGTGTTTACAGTGAGCCTACATGTACCAGAGCTCCAAAAAATGATCCTACATTTTGAGATATTGTGAAACAATGTGTGTTTACAGTGAGCCTACATGTACCAGAGATCCCAAAAAATGATCCTACATTTTGAGATATTGTGAAACAATGTGTGTTTACAGTGAGCCTACATGTACCAGAGATCCCAAAAAATTATCCTACATTTTGAGATATTGTGAAACAACGTGTGTTTACAGTGAGCCTACATGTACCAGAGATCCCAAAAAATGATCCTACATTTTGAGATATTGTGAAACAATGTGTTTACAGTGAGCCTACAATGTACCAGAGATCCCAAAAAATGATCCTACATTTTGAGATATTGTGAAACAATGTGTTTACAGTGAGCCTACAGAGATCCCAAAAAATGATCCTACATTTTGAGATATTGTGAAACAATGTGTGTTTACAGTGAGCCTACATGTACCAGAGATCCCAAAAAATGATCCTACATTTTGAGATATTGTGAAACAATGTGTGTTTACAGTGAGCCTACATGTACCAGAGATCCCAAACAATGATCCTATATTTTGAGATATTGTGAAACAACGTGTGTTTACAGTGAGCCTACATGTACCAGAGATGGCAACAACAACAAAGAAATCCATCATCATTTTAGACGCTGACATAATGCCGTCAAAGCCTAGTGCCTGGAAAGGGAGGAGTCCATAAATATTTTAGTGAGGTTCATAGGGAAAGACAATTGGCTGATGTTAAGAAGAAAATAAATCTGGCGGTTGGAGATGGACAGGTGTGTGTGTGTGTGTGTGTGTGTTTGTATTTGTGTGTGTGTGTGTGTGTGTGTGTTTGTATTTGTGTGTGTGTTTGTATTTGTGTGTGTGTGTGTGTGTGTGTGTGTGTTTATATTGTGTGTGTGTGTGTGTGTGTGTGTGTGTGTGTGTGTGTGTGTGTGTGTGTGTGTGTGTGTGTTCGTATTTGTGTGTGTGTGTGTGTGTGTGTGTGCGTTAATCCCTTTGAAGTACTCCATACCTTCACCTTCTATAAAGAGAAGTGGAGAGAGAAAATAAAATAGAAAACATACAAAGGGTCTGGGTGCTTGTGTGTGTGTGTGTGTGTGTGTGTGTGTGTGTGTGTGTGTGTGTACTTGTGCATCATTACAGAGACACACAGAGGGGTTTCCATTCTAATAATACATTGACTCTCTGTAGTGCTGTTCATTGCATCAGAAGCCATCGCCATCGGACTGGCAACAGAGCAATACATAAATGTGTTTTAGCAGGTGTATTGAGGAGAGTGTGTGTGTGTGTGTGTGGGGGGGGGGGGGGGTTCACTGGGCCAGAATAACATCCCCACACACAGCTGCCTTTCATTAAGGTTCTCATGCTGCTATCATAACAAATCGCCTCCCTCGAAGAGTGGGAGGGAGGGAGGGAGGGAGGGAGGGAGGGAGGGAGGGAGGGAGGGAGGGAGGGAGGGAGGGAGGGAGGGAGGGAGGGAGGGTGTGGGGACGGTGGGCCGGGATGTGTCAGGGGGAGTTTTGTGTGTGTGTGCTTGTGTGTGTATTAAATAAATGGGGGGGCTTCACTAAATCACAAACATTCACCTTTCCCCTCTCCAATCTCTCCCTGTGATATGTTGTGATTGACAAAGTCCCAGACAGACAGAGGAGCTGTCCCCCATTTCTCATTCCTTGTCCCACCACGCCACCACTTCACAAGTGCACTCAACTCAGTGAGCTGGGAGCTGCTCGGGAGCTTGGCTGGGGCTGGTGTGCACTGTGCACTGCTTGCCCGTGGCGGAAGGGAGCCTCTCCTCTACCCCCATCTCCTCCTCACCCCCGACCCTCCCCCGTTTCAGCATGGCTGGGCTGCAATGAGCCCTGCTCCAATGAAACACGCTATTCCAGGCAGAGTGTGGCGCTCGGTGCCGCCGCTCCTCTCCTCTGCTGCACTGCTCACGCACCACACTTAACAAGCTGCTGGTGAATCAGCCTTGTGCATGCCCTTGGTGGCTATTCCCTTACTCCCTTCTCTTCTATACATCTGGCGCTCTACCTTGGCCTCGCTTCCGTTTTCATGGTTGCTATACCATTCCCACAGTCTGTCTAAGGAGAGGAGGCATTCTCTTCTACAGGCCTCGACGTATCTCTCTTGCCCTATCGTTTGGCAAGCCTCTGAGGTGAAGTACTGGGTCTTCTGTTCAAACGGCATTGATCTGATAGTATTAATGAAGCTTATGCACATTTGACAGAATTAACACTTCAATATGTCACTGAAAAATGAATTAGAGGCTATATTTACACAGAATAAACCATCTGGTGCACACAGGGAAGTAACGGCGACTCCTGAATAAGAACACACACTGTTGATGCGATCAGAATGACAAGTGGCTACCGTCTTTCAACCGGTCACACCTGGGCATGGATTTAGAGTGAGGATCACGACGGCCAAACAGGACTTTTTTAACATCATTATAGTAACAAATGATGCCTTCTCTCCTTCCAAAGTACCCCGCACAACCGCCACCAAAGGCCCTGTCATGAGGTTTTTAAAAATCACTGGCTACGTATGAGTAACAAATGAAACCTCAGATATCCAAAGTGATCCCATCAATCAACCGAGAGTTAATGTGAACTAATAAAATCTGTTTTTTTTGGACATGGGAGATCGACGTCCCCTATTGCACCAAACTATGTCAGAAATTGATTACGACTGCACTTCAAATGAATTCAACCCGCCCACCCCACTCCACCCTGCAACCACTCCACTCCACCCCACCTCACCCCACTCCGCCCCACCTCACCCCGCTCCACCCCACCTCACAGCTCTCCACCCCACCTCACCTCATCCCGCTCCACCCCACCCCACCTCACCCCACTCCACCCCACCTCACAGCTCTCCACCCCACCTCACCCCGCCCCACCCCGCCACCCTCCACCCACCCAGGAACCATTTGTGTCGCAGCAATAGAAACATTCTTCTGAATTAGGCCTACCAGGGGTGGTTTCATAAAGAAAATACCTTCTGCAAAGAAGGTGTGTCAAATACATCATGATCCCATCCTCAAATCTAGACAGAAATAATATACATTTATTTTTCATTTCTAACAAACTAACTTTTGCTTGTTACCTTCAAAATATTGGTCTTAAAGGTTATTGTTTAGGGCAGAATTTAAATACAGTAATTCCCTCACTAAAAGGCAATTAAATATCTTTCATTATGGTTCTTGATTACCTAGCCTAATCATACAGTTCCCCTTTGCAACAATTTCAGTTATATAACTGAAGGGTCACAGGATCAAATGACATCCAGCAGGCATCTAGAGGACGCATAGCAGTACTGTATGTGGATGCCAGTGCCATACGTTATGTGGGCTGGACGTAGACTACACTAAACCGATGCGTTTACACTGTACGACAACCCAGTTGTCTGCCCAACAACAGCCCTGTGCCTGCTCAGAAGACCGGCAGGCTCCCTGTGCCTGCTCAGAAGACCGGCTGGCTACAAACCAAAGCATTGGCACACAAAAATTAGGTTAGGTTATCAAAAAGAATATAAAACTTCCTCGCACAATGAAAGTGAGCACAATTATTTGAAAAATAAAGTAACAATACCACAAAAGATGTACAATACCTGAGTGAAAATGAGAGACAGCTTGAACAGAGCAGAACAAATATCTGGCCTCTTTCTCTCTCAGAGAAACACACAAGACTGAACTATAATAGTTTAACTGTGTATCAAATCTCTCTGTGCAGTGCCACATTATAGCCTGGTTCAACTCCATAGGCCCCGTCCCTGTTTAAACAAAAGCCTATTTAGGAGGATCCAGGAATCTTTCGGCAGGCCTCTATCTTCAGTCTCATTTTTCAGACGCAATTACAGAACATGAAGATACCTCGGCTCTTTTTTACCTACACTGGCTGTCTGCACCATGTCCAGGCTGTTTAGAGGGCACTGGTCTGAACCTACTGGAGTCAACCACCATAAATGGTTTATTTATTTATTTTTTACATTTTAAAAAAGAGATAAGAGTGCCATCTAATTTTACAATGTAAAAAAAAAAAAACATTTGAATTAAAACAAATGTTGTATGGACAATACTAGTGTGTGTGTGTGTGTGTCCCTATTTCTACTGACTAACGGTGGTGTGCTGATTCTGAGAACAAGATGCAACATAAACTTATGCACCTTTTCAATGAAATAATCTACAACTGTAAAGTGGTAGCGCTGACCTTTAAGAAAAACTGAAAACAGTCCCTATGTACTGAAATAACTACAACATGTTTCATAGCATTACACTTTTAAACTGGTGTTTCTGATGTTCAATAAAGTATCTATTGACTGTCTAATAAATCATTGTTACAGGCCTGCTGTTTCTTTAACCAATATTCCCCTGAAACAACGTTTCACCCCACATCTTAAAATAGCCTAACCTGGGGGTTACATTAAAATGTATGTGAATTACGGAACATTTTAATTCTGCTGTAGGCTAAAGGGACTTCCAGGCTCAGTGCCTCCGGGGAAAAAAAAGGGCAAAGAAGTGAGCCAAATCACAAACTACACACTCTGCACCATATCTATCTCAGGGACAACAACATGATTCATAGTCATTTTTAACATTAATTTGACCTGGATGCTTTTCAAATATTTTGGTATACGGGTAGCGTATTTTGTTATATCGCATTGTTGGCATCCCCGTTGGATAAAGACTATGGTCTATATTCAATCCGTAACGCTGAAGAGCCGCTTTATAGCGCAATTGACAATTAAAGGCAAAGTTCCAGCGGTCGCAGAGACTGCATTCACGGTAAACGCTGCATTTGTTAGCTCAATGTAAATTACTTTTATATTTATATCCGCAATCTGTAACGCTTCAGCGATACATATTGAATAGAGCCCTAAGACTACTTATACGGAGATAAATCTGTCAGGCTAAACCAACACACGTTATGGATAACCAACACCGTATGCCCAGAAATGATGACAAACTGAAAGCTTTACAGTGTACTGTTATGTGTTTTGAAAGGTCCCATATAAGCTTAATGATACCGTGTATTAATAACACAGCGGAGCAACATATGGTGTATTTGTCGACTTCGTAGAGAAGGAAGACAACGATGTATTATTTTTTCAATTTTATGCATTTGTCTGATAATCGACCTGTGCGCTTGTCGCACCTGATACAAACTAACACTGCCAGGAAAGTTAAAGGAGTAAATACATCTACATGAGCAACAACAATGGCACTCATAAATGGCAGCAAAGTCTCCCAAGTTTGCGAAATTGCAACAATGTCAGAGAGCTAAATATATATATGTTTTAAATAACTGACATATAGTTGTGTGGATGGATTAAATACAACGTAAAATTACTGTAGGCCTTCAGCTGTACGCAATCAAAAGGCAATTTCTATATATTTTTTGTGCTTATTTTAAGCACGTGCGCACATACCAGGTGAACTATTTTAATGTGTCCAACAATGCGTAATCGAATAAAATGCACATATGCCAGTTTATCCTGATCAAGGTAGTTCAGAAGTGTCACAATACACAACAGACATATACGCTACGAACGGCACCTCAAAATATTAAATGGGATTTTTCGATGGCAGCTTTCATGTCAGGCGCTTGTAAAAACACGAACGGCGGGTAATTTATCAACAACTCTCACAGGAAGCAAACACTAGCCAAACCAATACCCGGCTAATAAATGTGTTTATCATTTTGGACAATATTAAAATAAATAAATTACAACATGACAGTACAGTTTAGGGCCCTACCTGGTGTGGATTTGTCCGATTAGAATCCCATTGTTGTTCAATATCGGTGTGTCAAAACTTCACCAAACGATGCTCCAACTTCTAGGGAATGCGTCGCTGTTTTCTGAATGGAATAGTCGGTGGTAAAACAAAGGTTCTGGCAAACACAACTCTCACTCCAGCTATTTCAAAACGATAGGATAGTCCCGTAGCTCAATGGAAATATAAAACATACCAATGTCGCCGACGGGGTGTTGACAGATATTCACTGCCCGGGAACAACAGTGAAGAATGTCTGATCACTCAACAGAAGAGGACAGCGCAGTGCAAGAAGCAAAGGATTCGAGCATGACACCGTCCAGCAGTGACAACCACACATGTGTAACTACTGAGGACCCTACCAACCACGACACAAAACAGGGGGAGATCGAGTTACGATTGTTGTAGCCTATTTGCACCGAGAGAACCACTGCCTCCGTAAACGTCAGTCTCCTTGACGTGACGAAACGACCGAATGAAAGGCACTTTCTCACACTCTTCCGACCGCCAACGGTACAAGCAAGGTGGCTATTTTGTATTTTCATAAGAACGGAGAGGTCTCCGGGTCTACATAGATATTGTTGTCCTGCGCGCGATGGAGGGTCTCCCCCTTCTCGCAGTCAGTCGATGTAAAGACCCAGTGTTCCCCCTGCTGCGTCCAATCAGTATGTATATCTAGCACTATATGGGTAATAATTTAAGGGTAACCCATGAGTTGCGTCGCGGTGTGATAAATGACTCCGCGACGGATATCGAAGCAGATGAAGATGTCTGCGTTGGTACTGATTAGGCTGCACACTCAGATAATGGATTTAGGGCTTCGATTTGGAGAGGATGGTGTATAGGCGCAGGGTTATTTGTTTAGTACAGAGCAGCTTGCAGCCGACATCAGTTGTTATGACATCTTAATAAATACATCGTTATGTTGTTTTATTTGACGGTCACATATTTGTATAAGTAGGTTGCCATAATTAGGCCTGCTTAGAGATGGCATGGTAAAAATGATTTGGAATTCCGTCAAACAAACAGTACTGTACCATTTGCTGCCAGGTACAGTAATAACCAATTGTGTACTTTTTCTAGCAATATTACAAGATGAAACTGAGGACAAACAGAGCATTATATTTGAACATATATTGCAGCCAGCCACCCCACTAGAAAGTCAAAATAATGACTAGAATCAGACTGTTTTTCTATTCCTGCCAACATGCAGATGCAGCCCATGGTTGCACATGTTCTTCTGCTTTGCCTTTGACACCAATGTTAATAGTCAAATGTCATGAGGTCATGTCTGGCGTGTCTTTCAGTTGACTGAAACTGAAAAGATGCACATATTTTACAGCCTTTGACATACACTGAGTGTACAAAACATTAGGAACGGCTGCTCTTTCCATGACATAGGTGAATCCAGGTGAAATCTATGATCCCTTATTGATGTCACTTGTTAAATCCACTTCAGTCAGTGTAGATGAAGGGGAGGAGACGGGTTAAATAAGGATGTTTAAGCCTTGAGACGTGGATTGTGTGTATTCTGCCATTCAGAGGGTGAATGGGCAACACAAAGGATTTAAGTGCCTTTGAATGGGGTATGGTAGTAGGTGCCAGACGTAGCGGTTTGAGTGTGTCAAGAACTGCAACGTTTCTGGATTTTACACACGCAACATTTTGTCTGTGTGTATCAAGAATGGTCCAACACCCAAAGGACATCCAGCCAACTTGACACAACTGTGGGAAGCATTGAAGTCAACATGGGCCAGCATCCCTGTGGAACGCTTTCGACACCTTGTAGAGTCCATGCCCCGATGGAGTGAGGCTGTTCTGAGGGCAAAAGGGGGTGCAACTCAATATTAGGAAGGTGTTCCTAATGTTTTGTACCCTCAGTGTGTAAGCCTGCAAATATTTAATAGAGACCAATATTTCTTGCAACTAACCAAACCAAACACACATCTTAAGATGAACAAATATGTCATGGTCTAATCGGCATAGTTCTTTAACACTCTCTCCATAATATAATGACCTGGGAAACTGTAAAATATCAGACAGACCGTCCACCTGCTCTACCTGTAAAATAACTTCTTCTTCGACTATCTTTTTAACTGTAAAAATCAGTCAGACAAGCTCAGGGGGAGAGTCATCATTTTAATAAGGGTCAAGTTAGAGTTGAAACAGTTATGTTGTAACTGCCGTTTGGCTTTGCCACTGAGCCCCACCTCTGAGTCCACATGTCTTTTCCTGATTTGAAAAACATTTGACTGAATCTCATGAAACTAAAAACCCTGTTGAGACAGACCTACACCCAGACACACAACCTGTTACAAGCCAAGCAAAAGGGATGAACTTTTAACAAGCTTTGCCCTCGTTGCCCTCCTCTGATACCTCACCTCAGACTGAGTGCATGGCCGGTTGCCGGGCGGTTAACAAGTGCAGTAGATAGACGTACACAGCTCAATATCCCTAGTCCCTCCCTGGTTGGGGTTGGGTGGAGTGAAGTGGAAGCCGGTGGGAGGGTGCTACTGCCTTGCACCAAAACCAAACGAAGCATGCCATGTGTTTCTGGTTGCCATGGCGGCGTGGTGGAGAGCTAGTGTATGTGAGCGTGGTGCAGTGGTCATGACATCATTTGATTGTAACATCTCAACCTCTCTCACGTCTCCTTATACGAAACATGGTCTTGCCTTGAAAGGACCCATTTCAGGTTTAAAGGTTTAAACACGGGTTGGATTCAAAGTAATTGCCGGACTGAAAATTGTCCCACCCTGCAGTGTCAAGGTGATAGGTTAAAAGACAGGACATTATTAAAACAAAATCTATAATATGTTGTAAAAAATTACAACTGGACATTATTCTATCAAAAAAAATAACTATTTAGGGAAGCAAGGAATACAAGAGGAAGCAATGTAAGGACTGTACAATACAATATAGCCGTTAGCTCGTACTCAAGTCATTATTTTTGCTATGAAATATAAAAGTGTTTTCTGTTTGTCTTTCTCTATGTATTATTCATTTAGCTGGCACTAATCTGAGGGACAAACCCGAAGAAAGGACATGTCTTTGGAAAGCAGGGCATAATGGACATCGCGCTGCTACGGCTGTGTTGCCAACCACGGGGAGAACTGCGGCATAGCAGTTAGCATTTTCACAGCAGGCCCACTCAATCTGAAACGTTTGAAGCTAGTTCAATGTTTTTCACATTGATTTGGGGATTTAATTCAATGCCCACTTTACCTTTGAAGTCCGTTTTTGTCTGTTTAATGACATAGTGAATGAACGATGGAAGGAAACACTATAGCCCGGTAATACAAATGCTAACTGCTATTGTGGAATAATTTCACAGCAAAACTAAAAACACCAGTATAACTAGTGGAACTAACGTGGATAGAAAATAAACACTGCAGCACGTATCCCAAGATCCACATGAAGGAATTCATATCTAACGTTAATCATTTCAGAATTTTTATGTCAACTTTGTTTATTTTTTTCTAGGCCAGCGCCAGTATTTCAATTATTGCTCAATTGCTCTGAGAAACCAAACAAATCATATTTAGTCTTTTCAGAGAGCACTCTATTCTCAACAAGTTACCACTATTAAAAGCCATTATCCGTAACATTGTTCTCTCTCAGGTCTAAAACCTCCCAATTATGGATATCAATCATTCCATACACTCCGATATCAATCATTCCGTACACTCTATTCAGAATAAAAGAACACGTTCCTCCACTGATTCTAACAGCCTAATCAAGAAAAAAAGTGCTGTGCAATGCCGGTAAATAGACATAGATGGGCTCTGGCTGAAAGGGGAGATAGATTGATAAATAAATAAGTGAGAAAGTAGATAAAAGAACCCCTGGTGTTTGAGATGCGGTCCAATCACACAGAAATCATTCATACCAACTGTGAGATAGAAGCAACATCACCATCATCAAAGCACTTCATCTCTCTATCCCACTCCCTCACCTTGTTCCTCCCTCACTACCACACATTAACACACACACACAGACACGCACGTGTACACACACACAGACACACACACACACACACACACACACACACACACACCTGGGGGGACATTTTTGATTTTCCAACCAAGAGAATGCAGATTTATTCCCTGTTCCCCATCAGCAGAAAATAAGAGATAAGTCAAACTGAGGAACAGACGGGCGGACGGACAGAGAGACACACTGACATGTGGAAGTGACACGTGTGCCATCACTGATCCCAGAAGCTGTGACTTTGCGGCTGCCCAGAACCAGGGATGGAGCAGAGCTGCCTACAGCTTGGCACAAGACCTCTGGGGCCCCAGACAGGGGCAGAGACACAGCGAGAGGCATGGCTACACGCCTGCCTGTCCTCCTGCACAGAATGGAGTTACTGACCATAGGTCACAGGGCAAGGGCAAGGCCCTGTATTCGCAGGAAGGTAGATCAGATGCACTCAAATAAGTAGCCTATGTATACACATACTGTTAAGAACACATGACCAGACACATGTATAGTGTAGTAGGTAACACAGCAAAATGCACAGGACACACACAGAATGACGATGCGTTTGTAGCTGTGAGGCAGTGAGTCTGCTCTGTAATCCCTCCTCCCGGAGCATCTTTCACATGACTGGTGAAGTGTTAGGACGAGTCAATGTCAACAGCCTGCCTGTTCTCTCTCTCTCTCTCTCTACTCTCTACTCTCTACTCTCTCTACTCTCTCCAACCCTCCCTATCTATCTATCTCTCTCTCGCTGCAACCTGATCTCATAGTTTCACTTCGGGATTTGACGTAATTGGATGAACGTCGATTTTTGATCCATTAATTCCATCTGGTAACAGGGTTTAAACAGAAACAAATGAAAGGATTCAGGTTAGGTTTTAATTCAGAGTGGTTATGTTTAGGGCTATCGTTTGGGAAAAGCATAAAACTAAAACATTTTTAATAATGCTCTGTTTCCATTTATGTCGTGTCATCAAGTACTCTCCGTGCTTACAAGAGCATTGTGGACTGCTGTGGTGCAGCTGTCTAAGCAGCGTGCTCTGGCTCTGAGTGTGGTGAGTTTGAGCCCAGTGGTGTTGCATCGTTGTTTTGGTGAGCGTATGGACGTCCTCAGGACCTTTTCAAACGTCCCAAATCAACGTGCGTTTCTAGTGACCAGGCTGCTCTCTCACCCGCTCTCTCTCCACCACTCTGTCCATCCCTCTGGGCTTCAGGGTCCCCTCATCTCCAGCCAACTCCCAACTAGGGCACACACATGCACACGCACACACACACGCATGCAAAGGCACATACACACGAACACAGCGCAAACCAGATGAGCATTTCACACGGCCCATGCACACACTAATGCAGCCCAGATGGAGTGCTGCACATACAGGATATACACTTTAACACGTACAGTACAGGAAATACACTTTAACATGTACAGTACAGGACATACACTTTAACATGTACAGTACAGAACATACACTAGATTCTATATATTAGTACAGGATATACACTTTAACACGTACAGTACAAGATATACACTTTAACACGTACAGTACAGGACATACACTAGATTCTATATATTAGTACAGGATATACACTTTAACACGTACAGTACAAGATATACACTTTAACACGTACAGTACAGGATATACACTAGATTCTATATATTAGTACAGGATATACACTAGATTATATATATTAGTACAGGATATACACTTTAACACGTACAGTACAAGATATACACTTTAACACGTACAGTACAGGATATACACTAGATTCTATATATTAGTACAGGATATACACTAGATTCTATATATTAGTACAGGATATACACTAGATTCTATATATTAGTACAGGACATACACTAGATTATATATATTATTACAGGATATACACTAGATTATATATATTAGTACAGGATATACACTTTAACACGTACAGTACAGGATATACACTAGATTCTATATATTAGTACAGGACATACACTAGATTATATATATTAGTACAGGATATACACTTTAACACGTACAGTACAATATATACACTAGATTCTATATATTAGTACAGGATATACACTTTAACACGTACAGTACAATATATACACTAGATTCTATATATTAGTACAGGATATACACTTTAACACGTACAGTACAGGATATACACTTTAACACGTACAGTACAGGATATACACTAGATGCTATATATTAGTACAGGATATACACTTTAACATGTACAGTACAAGATATACACTTTAACACGTACAGTACAATATATACACTAGATTCTATATATTAGTACAGGATATACACTTTAACACGTACAGTACAATATATACACTAGATTCTATATATTAGTACAGGATATAGACTTTACCATGTACAGTACAAGATATACACTTTAACACGTACAGTACAGGATATACACTAGATTATATACATTAGTACAGGACATACACTAGATTATATATATTAGTACAGGACATACACTAGATTCTATATATTAGTACATGATATACACTAGATTCTATATATTAGTACAGGACATACCCTAGATTCTATATATTAGTACAGGATATACAATAGATTCTATTTATCAGTACAGGATATACAATAGATTCTATATATTAGTACAGGACATACACTATATTCTAAATATTAGTACAGGACATACACTATATTCTATATATTAGTACAGGACATACACTATATTCTAAATATTAGTACAGGACATACACTAGATTCTATATATTAGTACAGAATATACAATAGATTCTATATATTAGTACAGGATATACACTAGATTCTATATATTAATACAGAATATACACTAGATTCTATATATTAGTACAGAATATACACTAGATTCTATATATTAGTACAGAATATACACTAGATTCTATATATTAGTACAGGTGCAGCATGTACAGTAGCATTACATGTTTGGACACACACATGACTTGACTAAAGATGGAGAACAACAGTTCACCACATACAGGATGTGTTCATGTAGGACACAACAGGATGTTGCCTTCCAGATAACACTGGAAACACATTTAGAGGTGTACTTTTCTGTACAAGTGTACTCAGAAATTACACCTGACGGTCAACATAGTACCAATTTCACCATTGATATGATCAATACTACCTCTATGCTCTTTACTACACCTCCACACAAATAAGAAAAACAATATGTACACCGTCCATCAGCACTATAACCAATACTCTTGTATGTGCAATGGCCTTAAAATAAGCAATTATACTAGGTGGGCTGTACAGTTGGTTTACTGTAGGACATTATATACATTGATACTAGGTGGGCTGTACAGTTGGTTTACTGTAGGATATTATAAACATTGATACTAGGTGGGCTGTACAGGTGGTTTACTGTAGGACATTATAAGCATGGATACTAGGTGGGCTGTACAGTTGGTTTACTGTAGGACATTATAAGCATTGATTCTAGGTGGGCTGTACAGTTGGTTTACTGTAGGACATTATAAGCATTGATACTAGGTGGGCGGTACTGTTGGTTTACTGTAGGACATTATAAACATTGATACTAGGTGGGCTGTACAGTTGGTTTACTGTAGGACATTATAAGCATTGATACTAGGTGGGCTGTACAGTTGGTTTACTGTAGGACATTATAAACATTGATACTAGGTGGGCTGTACAGTTGGTTTACTGTAGGACATTATACACATTGATACTAGGTGTGCTGTACAGTTGGTTTACTGTAGGACATTATAAACATTGATACTAGGTGGGCGGTACTGTTGGTTTACTGTAGGACATTATACACATTGATACTAGGTTGGCAGTACTGCTGGTTTACTGTAGGACAATATAAACATTGATACTATGTGGGCAGTACTGTTGGTTTACTGTAGGACATTATAAGCATTGATACTAGGTGGGCTGTACAGTTGGTTTACTGTAGGACATTATAAACATTGATACTAGTTTGGCTGTACAGTTGGTTTACTGTAGGACATTATAAGCATTGATACTAGGTGGGCTGTACAGTTGGTTTACTGTAGGACATTATAAACATTGATACTAGGTGGGCTGTACTGTTGGTTTACTGTAGGACATTATAAACATTGATACTAGGTGGGCGGTACTGTTGGTTTACTGTAGGACATTATACACATTGATACTAGGTGGGCTGTACAGTTGGTTTACTGTAGGACATTATACACATTGATACTAGGTGGGCTGTACAGTTGGTTTACTGTAGGACATTATAAATATTGATACTAGGTGGGCAGTACTGTTGGTTTACTGTAGGACATTATAAACATTGATACTAGGTGGGCTGTACAGTTGGTTTACTGTAGGACATTATAAACATTGATACTAGGTGGGCTGTACAGTTGGTTTACTGTAGGACATTATACACATTGATACTAGGTGGGCTGTACAGTTGGTTTACTGTAGGACATTATAAGCATTGATACTAGGTGTGCTGTGGCATGTCTCGAGAGAGGTTATCTACGGTGATGAATTCCTTCACTTTATTTCCCTCTAGCTCCATCACTTCAACAATAGGCCACCATATATTTCAGGCCTGACCTCATCTCTCCAGATATGTGCTGCTTGGTGCGAGAGAGTCTCTAGCTGTGTGCCATTTATAGGAAGGGAGAGAGGGAGGTAAGGGAACAAGGCCCAATGATTAATACTGTACCTCTCCCTCTCTCCCCCTCTCCCTCCCTCTCTCTCCCATTCTCTTCTTTTCTCTCTGGTATACTGTCTAGGTTACTGTGATCCTCCCTGTTGTCTTTAGACCAGTATTGATGGGAGATGAGACACCTCACCTCCTCTGTCCTACTCTGTGACCTCAGTAGGACAGAGGGAGACAGAGCTTCTATTTTCGTTCCCATTCAAATGCTACTCCTTTTTTCCACCACTCTGTCTTAGTTAAGTCTTCCGGTGTTGATTTCTTTCACCCAGGATACCAGGATCACCTACTTGACTTCACCCAGGATACCAGGATCCCCTCCTTGACTTCACCCAGGATACCAGGATCACCTCCTTGACTTCACCCAGGATACCAGGATCACCTCCTTGACTTTACCCAGGATACCAGGATCACCTCCTTGACTTTACCCAGGATACCAGGATCACCTCCTTGACTTCACCCAGGATACCAGGATCACCTCCTTGACTTCACCCAGGATACCAGGACCCCCTCCTTGACTTCACCCAGGATACCAGGATCACCTCCTTGACTTCACCCAGGATACCAGGATCACCTCCTTGACTTTACCCAGGATACCAGGATCACCTTCTTGACTTCACCCAGGATACCAGGATTACCTCCTTGACTTCACCCAGGATACCAGGATCACCTCCTTGACTTCACCCAGGGCAGCCTCCATAGAAAGAGACTGATGGAGGGGTATGGGTTAAACAAGTGGATTCAAGCTTTACATGTACTGCATAATGTATAGGGGATTTACTAGACTTTTGAGATTGACTTTGAGATTGTAATGTTTCGCACGCACGCACACACACACACACACACACACACAGAATAATAAACTCATTCACTGCTTTTAATCTGACCTGCTGACCCCGTCTGGAAGAAAAAGGGGATGAAGGGATAGAGGGGTGAAGGGACCAGTAGGCGTGACAATTATATGTTTGATCAATAATTTGCATCACCGTTCGCATCCTTGGAAAACATCCTATTTGAATCAGTCTACGCTGTACTGCAGTATAATTGAGAGTAATGAGAGTATAATGTGAGTTCTCAGTAGGCCTCTGTGTAAAGTATGTCAGTCTACGCGGTACTGCAGTATAATTGAGAGTAATGAGAGTATAATGTGAGTTCTCAGTAGGCCTCTGTGTAAAGTATGTCAGTCTACGCTGTACTGCAGTATAATTGAGAGTAATTAGAGTATAATGTGAGTTCTCAGTAGGCCTCTGTGTAAAGTATGTCAGTCTACGCTGTACTGCAGTATAATTGAGAGTAATGAGAGTATAATGTGAGTTCTCAGTAGGCCTCTGTGTAAAGTATGTCAGTCTACGCTGTACTGCAGTATAATTGAGAGTAATGAGAGTATAATGTGAGTTCTCAGTAGGCCTCTGTGTAAAGTATGTCAGTCTACGCTGTACTGCAGTATAATTGAGAGTAATTAGAGTATAATGTGAGTTCTCAGTAGGCCTCTGTGTAAAGTATGTCAGTCTACGCTGTACTGCAGTATAATTGAGAGTAATGAGAGTATAATGTGAGTTCTCAGTAGGCCTCTGTGTAAAGTATGTCAGTCTACGCTGTACTGCAGTATAATTGAGAGTAATGAGAGTATAATGTGAGTTCTCAGTAGGCCTCTGTGTAAAGTATGTCAGTCTACGCTGTACTGCAGTATAATTGAGAGTAATTAGAGTATAATGTGAGTTCTCAGTAGGCCTCTGTGTAAAGTATGTCAGTCTACGCTGTACTGCAGTATAATTGAGAGTAATTAGAGTATAATGTGAGTTCTCAGTAGGCCTCTGTGTAAAGTATGTCAGTCTACGCTGTACTGCAGTATAATTGAGAGTAATGAGAGTATAATGTGAGTTCTCAGTAGGCCTCTGTGTAAAGTATGTCAGTCTACGCTGTACTGCAGTATAATTGAGAGTAATGAGAGTATAATGTGAGTTCTCAGTAGGCCTCTGTGTAAAGTATGTCAGTCTACGCTGTACTGCAGTATAATTGAGAGTAATGAGAGTATAATGTGAGTTCTCAGTAGGCCTCTGTGTAAAGTATGTCAGTCTACGCGGTACTGCAGTATAATTGAGAGTAATGAGAGTATAATGTGAGTTCTCAGTAGGCCTCTGTGTAAAGTATGTCAGTCTACGCTGTACTGCAGTATAATTGAGAGTAATTAGAGTATAATGTGAGTTCTCAGTAGGCCTCTGTGTAAAGTATGTCAGTCTACGCTGTACTGCAGTATAATTGAGAGTAATGAGAGTATATTGTGAGTTCTCAGTAGGCCTCTGTGTAAAGTATGTCAGTCTACGCTGTACTGCAGTATAATTGAGAGTAATGAGAGTATAATGTGAGTTCTCAGTAGGCCTCTGTGTAAAGTATGTCAGTCTACGCTGTACTGCAGTATAATTGAGAGTAATGAGAGTATAATGTGAGTTCTCAGTAGGCCTCTGTGTAAAGTATGTCAGTCTACGCTGTACTGCAGTATAATTGAGAGTAATTAGAGTATAATGTGAGTTCTCAGTAGGCCTCTGTGTAAAGTATGTCAGTCTACGCTGTACTGCAGTATAATTGAGAGTAATGAGAGTATAATGTGAGTTCTCAGTAGGCCTCTGTGTAAAGTATGTCAGTCTACGCTGTACTGCAGTATAATTGAGAGTAATGAGAGTATAATGTGAGTTCTCAGTAGGCCTCTGTGTAAAGTATGTCAGTCTACGCTGTACTGCAGTATAATTGAGAGTAATTAGAGTATAATGCGAGTTCTCAGTAGGCCTCTGTGTAAAGTATGTCAGTCTACGCTGTACTGCAGTATAATTGAGAGTAATTAGAGTATAATGTGAGTTCTCAGTAGGCCTCTGTGTAAAGTATGTCAGTCTACGCTGTACTGCAGTATAATGGAGAGTAATTAGAGTATAATGTGAGTTCTCAGTAGGCCTCTGTGTAAAGTATGTCAGTCTACGCTGTACTGCAGTATAATTGAGAGTAATGAGAGTATAATGTGAGTTCTCAGTAGGCCTCTGTGTAAAGTATGTCAGTCTACGCTGTACTGCAGTATAATTGAGAGTAATTAGAGTATAATGTGAGTTCTCAGTAGGCCTCTGTGTAAAGTATGTCAGTCTACGCTGTACTGCAGTATAATTGAGAGTAATGAGAGTATAATGTGAGTTCTCAGTAGGCCTCTGTGTAAAGTATGTCAGTCTACGCTGTACTGCAGTATAATTGAGAGTAATGAGAGTATAATGTGAGTTCTCAGTAGGCCTCTGTGTAAAGTATGTCAGTCTACGCTGTACTGCAGTATAATTGAGAGTAATGAGAGTATAATGTGAGTTCTCAGTAGGCCTCTGTGTAAAGTATGTCAGTCTACGCTGTACTGCAGTATAATTGAGAGTAATGAGAGTATAATGTGAGTTCTCAGTAGGCCTCTGTGTAAAGTATGTCAGTCTACGCTGTACTGCAGTATAATTGAGAGTAATGAGAGTATAATGTGAGTTCTCAGTAGGCCTCTGTGTAAAGTATGTCAGTCTACGCTGTACTGCAGTATAATTGAGAGTAATGAGAGTATAATGTGAGTTCTCAGTAGGCCTCTGTGTAAAGTATGTCAGTCTACGCTGTACTGCAGTATAATTGAGAGTAATGAGAGTATAATGTGAGTTCTCAGTAGGCCTCTGTGTAAAGTATGTCAGTCTACGCTGTACTGCAGTATAATTGAGAGTAATGAGAGTATAATGTGAGTTCTCAGTAGGCCTCTGTGTAAAGTATGTCAGTCTACGCTGTACTGCAGTATAATTGAGAGTAATGAGAGTATAATGTGAGTTCTCAGTAGGCCTCTGTGTAAAGTATGTCAGTCTACGCTGTACTGCAGTATAATTGAGAGTAATGAGAGTATAATGTGAGTTCTCAGTAGGCCTCTGTGTAAAGTATGTCAGTCTACGCTGTACTGCAGTATAATTGAGAGTAATTAGAGTATAATGTGAGTTCTCAGTAGGCCTCTGTGTAAAGTATGTCAGTCTACGCTGTACTGCAGTATAATTGAGAGTAATTAGAGTATAATGTGAGTTCTCAGTAGGCCTCTGTGTAAAGTATGTCAGTCTACGCTGTACTGCAGTATAATTGAGAGTAATTAGAGTATAATGCGAGTTCTCAGTAGGCCTCTGTGTAAAGTATGTCAGTCTACGCTGTACTGCAGTATAATTGAGAGTAATTAGAGTATAATGTGAGTTCTCAGTAGGCCTCTGTGTAAAGTATGTCAGTCTACGCTGTACTGCAGTATAATGGAGAGTAATTAGAGTATAATGTGAGTTCTCAGTAGGCCTCTGTGTAAAGTATGTCAGTCTACGCTGTACTGCAGTATAATTGAGAGTAATGAGAGTATAATGTGAGTTCTCAGTAGGCCTCTGTGTAAAGTATGTCAGTCTACGCTGTACTGCAGTATAATTGAGAGTAATTAGAGTATAATGTGAGTTCTCAGTAGGCCTCTGTGTAAAGTATGTCAGTCTACGCTGTACTGCAGTATAATTGAGAGTAATGAGAGTATAATGTGAGTTCTCAGTAGGCCTCTGTGTAAAGTATGTCAGTCTACGCTGTACTGCAGTATAATTGAGAGTAATGAGAGTATAATGTGAGTTCTCAGTAGGCCTCTGTGTAAAGTATGTCAGTCTACGCTGTACTGCAGTATAATTGAGAGTAATGAGAGTATAATGTGAGTTCTCAGTAGGCCTCTGTGTAAAGTATGTCAGTCTACGCTGTACTGCAGTATAATTGAGAGTAATGAGAGTATAATGTGAGTTCTCAGTAGGCCTCTGTGTAAAGTATGTCAGTCTACGCTGTACTGCAGTATAATTGAGAGTAATGAGAGTATAATGTGAGTTCTCAGTAGGCCTCTGTGTAAAGTATGTCAGTCTACGCTGTACTGCAGTATAATTGAGAGTAATGAGAGTATAATGTGAGTTCTCAGTAGGCCTCTGTGTAAAGTATGTCAGTCTACGCTGTACTGCAGTATAATTGAGAGTAATTAGAGTATAATGTGAGTTCTCAGTAGGCCTCTGTGTAAAGTATGTCAGTCTACGCTGTACTGCAGTATAATTGAGAGTAATGAGAGTATAATGTGAGTTCTCAGTAGGCCTCTGTGTAAAGTATGTCAGTCTACGCTGTACTGCAGTATAATTGAGAGTAATTAGAGTATAATGTGAGTTCTCAGTAGGCCTCTGTGTAAAGTATGTCAGTCTACGCTGTACTGCAGTATAATTGAGAGTAATTAGAGTATAATGTGAGTTCTCAGTAGGCCTCTGTGTAAAGTATGTCAGTCTACGCTGTACTGCAGTATAATTGAGAGTAATGAGAGTATAATGTGAGTTCTCAGTAGGCCTCTGTGTAAAGTATGTCAGTCTACGCTGTACTGCAGTATAATTGAGAGTAATGAGAGTATAATGTGAGTTCTCAGTAGGCCTCTGTGTAAAGTATGTCAGTCTACGCTGTACTGCAGTATAATTGAGAGTAATGAGAGTATAATGTGAGTTCTCAGTAGGCCTCTGTGTAAAGTATGTCAGTCTACGCTGTACTGCAGTATAATTGAGAGTAATGAGAGTATAATGTGAGTTCTCAGTAGGCCTCTGTGTAAAGTATGTCAGTCTACGCTGTACTGCAGTATAATTGAGAGTAATGAGAGTATAATGTGAGTTCTCAGTAGGCCTCTGTGTAAAGTATGTCAGTCTACGCTGTACTGCAGTATAATTGAGAGTAATTAGAGTATAATGTGAGTTCTCAGTAGGCCTCTGTGTAAAGTATGTCAGTCTACGCTGTACTGCAGTATAATTGAGAGTAATGAGAGTATAATGTGAGTTCTCAGTAGGCCTCTGTGTAAAGTATGTCAGTCTACGCTGTACTGCAGTATAATTGAGAGTAATGAGAGTATAATGTGAGTTCTCAGTAGGCCTCTGTGTAAAGTATGTCAGTCTACGCTGTACTGCAGTATAATTGAGAGTAATGAGAGTATAATGTGAGTTCTCAGTAGGCCTCTGTGTAAAGTATGTCAGTCTACGCTGTACTGCAGTATAATTGAGAGTAATTAGAGTATAATGTGAGTTCTCATTAGGCCTCTGTGTAAAGTATGTCAGTCTACGCTGTACTGCAGTATAATTGAGAGTAATTAGAGTATAATGTGAGTTCTCAGTAGGCCTCTGTGTAAAGTATGTCAGTCTACGCTGTACTGCAGTATAATTGAGAGTAATTAGAGTATAATGTGAGTTCTCAGTAGGCCTCTGTGTAAAGTATGAGCTTGGAAAAATGATACACCAGGAGAGGCTATGTTGATTGTGTTAAATGGTCTGGGCTTCCACCCATCCTCTTCAAAGTGGTGATGACAGAGATCAGTCTGTATCTCTCCTGGAAACATCCTGGAAACATTTTGTGCCCGATGTGCTTCTCTACATAACGACAGTAACTAAGGACAGGAGTGTTTAGAACAGCATGGATGGACAGCTGCTTAAAGGGGAAGTCTGTGATAAAAAAAATAGCTGACACTTATTTAGATAGAACTGCTGATGGACTCGAGCTCAATGTAACCACTCTCATATTCATAAAACAAGCACATTCTGGGTTATGGCTGTTGAACTAAACTGTATTCTCCAAGAAATAAACAGCTATATGCCCTTCATTTACATATCCACAAATGGATATACCAGTCCCAGACTATAGCTTGAAACCAAAGTGACATAACTAAGCAGTGTTTAGAACTGCATGGCCAGTGAGCCTCTGAAACCAAAGTGATTTAACTAAGCAGTGTTTAGAACTGCATGGCCAGTGAGCCGCTGAAACCAAAGTGATTTAACTAAGCAGTGTTTAGAACTGCATGGCCAGTGAGCCTCTGAAACCAAAGTGATTTAACTAAGCAGTGTTTAGAACTGCATGGCCAGTGAGCCTCTGAAACTAAAGTGATTTAACTAAGCAGTGTTTAGAACTGCATGGCCAGTGAGCCTCTGAAACCAAAGTGATTTAACTAAGCAGTGTTTAGAACTGCATGGCCAGTGAGCCTCTGAAACCAAAGTGACATAACTAAGCAGTGTTTAGAACTGAATGGCCAGTGAGCCGCTGAAACCAAAGTGATTTAACTAAGCAGTGTTTAGAACTGCATGGCCAGTGAGCCTCTGAAACCAAAGTGATTTAACTAAGCAGTGTTTAGAACTGCATGGCCAGTGAGCCGCTGAAACCAAAGTGATTTAACTAAGCAGTGTTTAGTACTGCATGGCCAGTGAGCCGCTGAAACCAAAATGTTTGTGATGATGCTAAACATCTTCACATATGATGGAAACATGATGAACCCCTGAGCAGAAATACTGTAAATAAACACTGGTCTGTAAAGAAAGAATCAACCCAAAAACAAGTTGTGTGTGGTAAGAGAATCTTTTCAATTTATTTAACCAGGTAGGCTAGTTGAGAACAAGTTCTCATTTGCAACTGCGACCTGGCCAAGATAAAGCGTAGCAATTCGACACATACAACAACACAGAGTTACACATGGAATAAACAAAACATACAGTCAATAATACAGTAGAACAAAAGAAAACAAAAAGTCTATATACAGTGAGTGCAAATGAGGTAAGTTAAGGAAATAAATAGGCCATGGTGGCGAAGTAATTACAATATAGCAATTAAACACTGGAATGGTAGATCGGCAGAAGATGAATGTGCAGGTAGAGATACTGGGGTGCAAAGGAGCTAAATAAATACCAGTATGGGGATGAGGTAGGTAGATAGATGAGCTGTTTACAGATAGGCTAAGTACAGGTGCAGTGATCTGTAAACTGCTCTGACAGCTGGTGCTTAAAGCTAGTGAGGGAGATGTGAGTCTCCAGCTTCAGAGATTTTTGCAATTTGTTCCAGTCATGGGCAGCAGAGAACTGGAAGGAAAGGAGCCCAAAGGAGGAATTGGCTTTGGGGGTGACCAGTGAGATATACCTGCTGGAGCGCGTGCTACGAGTGGGTGCTGCTATGGTGACCAGTGAGCTGAGATAAGGCGGGGCTTTACCTAGCAGAGACTATTAGATAACCTGTAGCCAGTGGGTTTGGCGACGAGTATGAATCGAGGGCCAACCGACGAGAGCGTACAGGTCGCAATGGTGGGTAGTGTATGGGGCTTTGGTGACAAAATGGATGGCCTGGTCTAAGATCAGTTTGTGCTATTATTCCACTCCTTGCCACTCTTGTTTGGCATACGACAAGGGGTGGAATGATCCGCACAAACTGGTCTGGTACCTAGACTACTCAATTCCCTCAAGAAGCCAAAATCAAGTGCTTTTTTTCAATTGTCACGCAACTCTCAACTCCCAACTCTCCTCTCAACTCTCAACTCTCAGCTCTCAACTCTCAACCCCCAGCTCTCAACTCTCAACTCCGAGCTCTCAACTCTCAACTCTCAACTCCCAACTCTCAACTCCCAGCTCTCAACTCTCAGCTCTCAACTCCCAGCTCTCCTCTCAACTCTCAACTCTCAACCCCCAGCTCTCAACTCTCAACTCCGAGCTCTCAACTCTCAACTCTCAACTCCCAGCTCTCAACTTCCAGCTCTCAACTCTCAACTCTCAACTCCCAGCTCTCAACTCCCAGCTCTCAACTCTCAACTCCCAGCTCTCAACTCCCAGCTCTTAACTCTCAACTCTCAACTCCCAGCGAACATTTTAGTCATCAGTAATACAGTAACAGGTATTAAATCAAACTATTATAACCACATTTCTCCTTCTTTCCTCCAGGAATAATGATGTTATTGGGTAATAATAACACGCCAGTGATACTTAGGAGCCAACAGGTCTCCTCCAGGACCACCTAGTGGGGCCCTGACTGCCTGGATGTGTGTGTGCATGTCTACCTACCAAGCAAGGAAACACCACATTTCATTCCTTTAAAAGGAAATGTATAACGTTTCTGTTTTATTTTCCCCTTACTGAGGGTCGCTTTCTCAAATAAATGTGTCAAATAAGAACAGTGAGTGGTAAAAAAGAAGAGTGTTATTGTACACTTTGGGCATATTATGTTTGAAAATCCAGAACACAAACACCAGAATGTTGTAGTAACAGACGATAGAAGAACAGAATTCCATTAAAAACTATTGGCCCGAGTCCGACGTATCAAAAACGAGTAATAATTCAAATCGTACGGTCCTTGGCTGCATGAAAACAGATAGCTGGAGTCACTTTAGAACACCGCTTAACAGCAGTTTAATCAATTGCAGGTATGCGCTCGAGGTGATGTCATTCATCTGTGGTTTGGGGAGGGAAACACTACACCTGTTTTCTCTTGCTAATGCGCCCGGTTGAGTCTTAAGCCGTGTCCTTATGGTGCGGCTGCGCACACGCACACACAGTGCTTATAGTGAGGCTAAACACACATAACCATACACAGATCAGATCCACATTTACTGACTAAAAGCCCTGACTGTGTTTAGTGGCTGGTGAATATGGCTAGCTAGCCAGAGGGTTTTTACCTGTTATTTTCATAGACTCTAGACTCTGTAAAGCATACAGCTCTGCTCCCACAGACCTTTGACCCCTCTAGCTCAGTCCAGGTCATGTCAGTGAGACCAACAGAGAGCGTCTTTCAATATCAGTTTTTATTTCTTTCTGGCCGACCTCCCAATTACATGACATTCCTGATTCACATGTGCTGTCACAGGCGAGCTATTTCACAGAGTCACACATGCTAACTGGCCTTGCTTGTCACGTTACTGTAAGACGTCAGAGAGTTGAACACTTTAGGAGCCAAGTTACCCTTCAGAACAGTGGTCGCCAACCGGTCGATCGCTCCTTTTTTAAATCGTGTTGAGCTGTTGCCGGTAGGTGCACTTGATTCAAAAGTCCTGTGCACCGGGTAAGCAAAGTGTTCCCATGAGACAAACTCCACCTACCCGGCAAATCTGTGACTAAATCGAGTGCACCTACTGCGCTGCTCAATCGGATAGCTCAAATCACCGTGGCTACAGAGCTTCCATGACCCTGGCCACAGCCAAGTGTTATAAGCTCCTAACCTACGTAAGATTTAATCATTTTTAAAACCATGACCACAGAGAGACTGTCACCGAATACAGCAAAGAGCTGCATTTTTTATGAGTGAGTTTAAGTTTATATTCAGCACTGGCACTGTTTTTATTCAACACTATTACAAAACATGCTTCTCCGTACTTCCGCTCGGGCTGCAGCTGCAATGAATGAGTAGCCAAGTATCGATAGCCCTGCATTTGATTATATTTATTAGCAGCTCGTCGTGTTGATTTTAGTATTAAGGAATATTTAACTCTCTCTGGTCATAGGAACAACATGAATTTGTGCATGAGGCAGATGCGGTGCAACTCGAGTTTCGCCATCAGGTGGAAGACGGTGTCCCCTCTCTCTGGTCATCAGTCTCACCGGAGGAAAGGAAGGAGAGAGCAGGGACCGTGAGAGGCCGTTGGGAAAAATAGTTTTGAACGGTCATCCAACTCGGAAACTCGGGCATCTTTCTAGAGCTCCCGACTTTTCGACCTGAAGATCCCTGGCGTCGTGATTTGACCTCAGTCCAGTAAAATATAAAAGCAAATGATTTCAATTCATGCTCAGTGCCTCACAAGTGCTAAACCAACTGATCTATTTTGTTATCAAAGCTCAAGTTCTGAAATATAATGTGGTCTGATTAACAACATTGGCAGGCCAATTATATAGCCAATATGCTGTGATAATGTATTAGACCTACTGCCCAAACCTCATTCCTACAAAACTGTTTGTGTGAGGTTAATGTAAAAGAAATCTGAGCAGTAGATCTCAGCTTGCTTTTTGACTGCGAAAGTGATCTTGACTCAGAAAAGGTTGGTGACCACTGCTTTAGAAGAAGAAGCCAAGACACAATTGTATTACCCCTTTAAAAGGTTTTCATCTCAAGGTTTTGATGAGACTGAAGTAAACACACATGGAACCCTATTCCCTATATATGAAATGTATATCAAACCATTTTGAAATGTTGACCCTGATGTCAGACATTGGCCCCTTTATTTATAGAAAGACCAATGCAGTGCACTACTTTTCACCAGGGTCCATAGGGCTCTAGTCAAAAGTAGGGCACAATATAGGGAATAGGGTGCTATATAAGCACCCAATTGACTGCAGTACATCTACAGTATTTAGTGGCGTCCATTGGGACCTGACTAGTTCATCGCCAGAGACACAGGTAAATCTATCCCGGCCTATACACTGGTTTCTGAAACTTTAGACGCTTGTTGCGGTCACTGCAGGTGCTGTTTATTTGATTCGTGATAAATACATTTCAGAAAATGCTTTGGAAAGAGGAGCGAGTGAAAGTGCAAGTGCAGTGCTTTTCCTGTTTTAAAATCACACGCCTATCTTTTTTTAAACGCTGCAAGTTCACCACACCTTCCTCTCCCTGACATCATCAAACTCGGAGTACTAAATGCATATTTCATGAGGTATAAAAAAATCCCAGACAGTTTGGTACAGGGGCGACGGCACTGTTTTGTTTTTCCCAAAACGTATCAAATGTATGGATGGAGGGACTCTGAAACTAAGCCTGCTTACAAAGCGTTTTTACAGAACGGAACAAGCGATGAGAAACTCTGAAAGGGACCATTTGCAGTTTGCAGTCCCCTGCGATATGTCTCGGCTGGATCTGGGGTTTATAGCATAAGTTAGCCTGCCTTCTCCCATAGTAATGTCTACATTAAAACAACACTGGCAGCATAACTATATTACTCAACCTCGGCTCCCTCGCTCATACACACACACACACACACACACACACACACACACACACACACACACACACACACACACACACACACACACACACACACACACACACACACACACACACACACACCTCTGAGTGTCTCAATAACATCACTGAGACTTGCTAGTCACGGCCAGCCTAAGTATTACATTCCATATAGAGTTCATATATTTCAACACCTTGAGGAAATAAACGACTTTAGCATGTATAATGTGTATGCCACATTAGCATCCATAGGGTAATCGTCCGAGGCGCCTTGAGTAATGAAGTCATCTCTTGGTCTGATTGGCCTTAACATGTGGAACCAATACACACTGTAAGCCTTCTGAGTCTTAGTTAGCATTAGCATCACCTATTAGAAAGGGAGGGTGTGATTAGCATGTAGCACTAGATGTTATCAGAATAGAAGGGCCTCAGGTGTGATAATGGTTGATATTTCCCTCAGACTGCTTTGGGGAACGGGAGGCCCTAGTTTTTCTGTTTTCTTGATGAGGGGGAGATATTTTGACGTGACACACGGAGACGGGAACTAAAGAGCTGAGGCAGCTGTATTGTGACCGCGGGTCCTGGGAGTCCCGCTCTAAAAGGTCACCTTTCAAACAGATCTCATCCATTTCCATAACTCTGTCAGTCCCAATCACAATATTAGGCCACTTTTGGGACCACTAACTGGGATTAAAAGAATCATAAAGGAAATCAAGAAAGATAATTAAATTATGCAGTTTTCATTCAGCCAAGCCTATGAATGGTCCTGGATGGTGCAGTTGGTAAGAGCCTGGTGCGCTAGCAACACCAAGACCGTGGGTTTGATTCCCGCTGGGGCCACCAGCACAAAATGGTACGCACTCACTGTTGTAGGTCGCTTTGAATGAAATCATACGCTAAATGCCATATATTATTATGAATCGTGACCTTTCTGCTGTCAATCTGAAGTTGATAAGCCTGAAAATGAGTCAAAAACATAGATACATATTCATGAGTATGCATCTCTATTCATACTGTTCAGATGGATTCAGACAAAATATTAGGCTGGTCACTGGCGGGCTTGGGAAAATGAGTCTACGATAATGAAATGACCCAGTCATGATATGTCTGTGGATTTTCGAAAGAATGGACAACTGGACATTGAAATTGCTCATCTTTCAAATTCATGGTTATCAACAGAAAATATATACTACTGTAATATTTGTTTTGGCTTGAGGCGGTACGTGCGATCATCCGTGTTGGACTTTCAAACAGCTGAATTATAATGACCAAATATTATACTTGAGTAACTTCAAAGAAAGCATAGAAAGCCTATATGCTAGGAAGACATAATTATCATTATTAAAACCATCATACAGTTGTAGCACATTACCTGTCACAATAATAGAGAATAGTCTACAGTGTGGCTGCCCACTGCCCCCCCCCCCATAACAATGGTGTCTCAAGGGGGTGTTTGTGTGGCCAGGCGGCCAGGGTCTAAGTCGATGACAATGTCAACGGGCTTTACCACTGGCGCCAGGGAACAGACCCAACCCTCTCCTCTATCCTCCCAGATTCACTATAATAGTTTGGCCTTAGCATCCAACAACGCATTTAAAGAGGTAAACAATCAATCATGACCAAAATCCTACTTCTGGGAGGCTGGGAGCCCTGAGCAGCGGGGGGATTTTCTGTGTTTTATGTTCGAAGCAATTAAAGGGAAAGATGTTATTTTTTTAAACAGTCGGCCATCTTAGAACAATAGAGTGTGGATCCCTTCCTAGTCTCCGTCTCTGCAGAGGACACAGTTCACTTTAGTTTAACTCCAGGTTAAATGGTCAGGTATGTTCTCTGAAGGCATCTCTCTGCAGTAATGCTCCCAGTTATTGGACAAGACCTTGTCGCTTGAGGACGGATTAACAAAGAGTTCATCGGTGACGAATAGTCTATGCTAAGAGCAGTGAAAAATATGTCTTAGCGTTTTTATTTTACAACTAATCCTGTCTGCAGTCAGACAGGCGAGGGGCAGAAAGAAAACGTGAAAGACTGTTGTAATCCCTTCAAGTACATGCATTTATCTGAAAAGACAGACAGGGATATACTGTAGAAAACCACAGAATTGTACAAATGCGTACAAGTATTATTGTTTAATTCTTACTATGAATGTATTAATAATATTAGTGGTAGTAGTAGTTGTAACCGTTGTGTGCTTGAGAGTCATACCACATTACCACAAAGACATCTACTTTGTGTGCATTTGAGATCATTTTTCTTCTCTAAACACATTAGGTGGAGAATGATTACATCTCAGACATATTATGAGACATCTGTCTGAATCTGCAGTGATGTAATTGTATAATTGCCCATGTGGAGCTCTTTCCAGGAACACGCTATTTAGAGTTGGCAGGAGGGATCAGCAAGCCTCTCTGACCAGTCTCTAGCGGAGGGGAGAGGGACACATTAATATGAGGAGGTTTGAAAAACATTGTCCTCGCTAATCAAAAGACTGACAGGCCAATTAAGTCCTTCTCGTGGTTGGAGGATGTCCTCCGCTGACTGCAGACAAGGCTCTGGGAAACATGTGAAACGCTACAGAGAATATCACAAAAAGGCCTCAAATAAAAGCAAACCAAACTGACATGTTAATGTGTTTGGAGGGTTTCGATGAGTCAGTCGAGGATCCACATGTTTCCTACATTCTATGGTAAAAAGCCAAGACAAAGAGTTTAATGCATGAAGAGACACAACAATAAATACACAACCCAAACCAGGATATTGAACCACGACTTAGCGCACTAAACATCTTAGCGATATCGTACTTGACCTGCTGAACTCTCCCAAAATCTCCCCAGATCTCCTTCTTTCCAGGGATAGGGAGGCTCCTACGCTGCACATTACCGATGTCGTGCGAGCGTATAGCCTAAAAGGTATTGGTGTCTCCTCCTGCATGCTGGGTAAAGTGGAACCAGACGTGGTTGGACACCTGCGTGGTGTACGGTGGCGGGTGTCCTTCTACGGTCTCCTCTAGCTCGCAGTCCTGTAGTCATTTATCACCACTGTTATTCATGGAGCAGGACATGCTAGAGGAAATGACTGAGCCTGACTTCCTTCCATCAAAGGACCTGACCTCCTGGCTCCCATGAAACATGCAATACCGATGCATCTACAGCGGTGTATATCACAAGACCTATAGGATACACAAGGGGGTGTCTGCTCACTGTTTGGCTGCCTCCCCAATGTGATCTTCTAATAAAGCTTTGGTGATACAATAACGTTTGGACAGGTCACGAGACCCAACCTCCAGCTGTTTAACATGCCCAATATCCACAGCCTCGTTTAAGGAGTATGAACCTCCCATTTAGGTCAATAATAGCCTTGTATGGTATGACATAATAGTATGTACATACTGTATGTTATGTTAATATTATGAGTGACTAACTCAAACTGAGGTAAGGAAATATTTGAATAGCGTTTTTAAAAATTATTATCTGTTAGCTGACTTTCATGCTTTCTTGTGCCGAGCCAAATAATGTAACGTGACGACATTGTAAATGTAAACGACTCCGCCATTTGATAGTCATCGTCAGCTCCCAAAGCTCCCACCTACGGTGACAGTAAAAAAAGAGGTGCTTTTCAGATCCCCTCTGTCCCCCAGATGGAGAAAAGGCCTTAGTCAGATAGACTCACAGAGGGCGGTTAACCCTATGCCTCCCCATACAAACCATTAGTTCCAATTCACAAGAGAAAGAAATGTGGCTTTTTCAAGAGTTGACCCCTCCTGTAGATAATTATCTTTGAATAGCTTTTCTTCTTCTCTTTTTAAAAGTTGTATTTTCGCTGAAAGTTCCTCTCTCGTGAAGAAAGGGAGGAAGAACTGGACACCGGACACATCTACAATCGTATAGTTCACGCTCTTTGTACATGTCACTCTCTATGGCAACCAATAGGAAAATGGATTCTTCTTTGGCATTGCTGAAAAGGGGTAGAAGAAGATAAATGTCCACCGGCTAATCCTTCCTCATGAAAGGGGAAGAAACTCTCTCTTCTCTTTCAGAGGGGTGAGAAGGGGGAGAGAGAAATAGAGAGAGAGACAGAGAGAGACAACAAATAGAGAGAGAGCTGGAGAGATTGAGAGAGAAGAGAGAGACAGAGAGAGGGAAGAGAGCGAGAAAGAAGGAGAGAAATGGAGAGAGAGAGAGACAGGGAGAGAGAGGGGCAGAGAGAGGATAGAGAGAGGCAGGCAGACAGACAATGGCATTAGCATCAGAAACATTAGCTATAGTCCAGGGCCCTGTGACTCAGCAGGTGGTCTCCGGCTGAGGTTCCAAAATGCAGCGCTTGCCTTAATCCCCTTTTCCCCGTGTTCTCTCTCTCTCTCTACTAGCGTTCTGACCCCACGCTGCGATGAAGTTATCAGAGAATACAGCCTCCCTATCGCCCTGGCTGTGGCACATCAAAACAACGCTTTCATCAACCGGTATTATCTGTGTGAAAGCCCAATAATATATACTCCAACTCTTGCCATTCAATCGGGTGAAAACATCATTTGAACCATGCCCCCTCAACTGCCACCACCTGACCCAGGCTCCCTTCTCTCTTTCTTTGCAGAGAAAGAAATTCTTAACCCAAAAATATGTGTCGTTTCCAAAAGAGCCCTGTGCAGTGAAGACTGTTTAAAAAAACGTTGGTTCATGTCACAAATTGAGGAAGACGCGCTTCTGTGGCCAGTCAGAACAAATTACAGTAAATAAATACAGTATATAATTACAGTATATAATTACAGTACATACATAGTGATGAACTTAGACGCACTACTGGTGACTTTTAATGAATAGCCTATTCAGCCCAAAATATCTTGCATTCTAAAATGCATATCTTGTGAATGCAGACCCCGCCATCGTTGCCCTACTTCGCTGAGATGCTGCTCTATTCATTGTCAAAACATTTCTGAAAGATATAATGGAGGGGGTATAATTTCAAAGTGATATGTGGGACAATGTCACTTCTAGTACTCCGAAAAACTCTGCCCCCCCCCCCCCCCCGAATGGCGTGATGTGCACTACGCATCCACACCAAAGCCTCGGTGTGCATAGTAATATCGCAAGAAGGCACTGGCTTTGATTCGCCTGCTGTACACACGCTGATTGGCTAGCTGAGTTTGTCATAAGCATTTCATTAGGTCTCGAAACGCTGGGGCTTTCTCAACAGGAAGTGACGTAAGCAGAGGGTGTCTCAGGGAATACGAGCTGCCATGTGAGTGTAGGCAGAAATATGGATTCTACAACGACACTGGATACTACCGGGGTTTTGAAATGCATGTATACATTTCTTCTCATTTATATTTTTTATAGCATGAATCAGAACGATCTACTTAATAATTATTCAAACATTGTATTGCATTTGAGTGTCAAGTGTCAAGGAATTACTTTAACAAGGTTCAGTGAATAGAATCAAATCAAATAGAAACGTTCTTACCAGGGAGTCGGTATGCCGCGTAAATGGAAGTCATCTGACCAATCCGGTCCTCTTCAAAATCAAAAGAACCAATGGGATTTATATATATTTTGAAAGAGAAAAATCCATTGGTCTCTCAGGAAAGCCCAGGATGGCTGCTTCGCTGTGCGTCTGGCGATCAGCTCTTCGTCCTACATTAAAAAAGAAGAGAACAAAAACTAGTTGGTTTCTTTTACAACAAATCCCCAGGCCAAAGTAGTAGGAGAAATGTTTGTCTACATGTACACACCAATTACTTACTACCGTATGGAAGTAGGTTATTGAGTACACATTCCCCTTTACCATAATAACCTGGAATAATGGGCGCAGTACAGTATTTAGTGTCAATAATGTGGGAAACAGGTACTTTGTGTTCAGAAAAATGAACGTGCAGACAGAACTGTGCTCCTTCACAGTATCCTTCACAGACACCGTTAGTGTGTATAGTGGTCATGTGAGAGTTACTGGACAGGATAGAACCTCCCTCCCCCTGATGAGGACACACTAGAGGGAACAGATACAGCCCCCCACACAATTGTTTTTGATTAAGGATCAGATTTATGGTAGTATGTTGAAATAGTAAGTTACTTTTGGCCCAAAATGGTGACCTATTAGGCAGACGAGGCCCTGGAATGCTACTTAGGAAGGAGGACACTGGGGAGCCGGTGGGGGGGTCCAGTATGAAAATGTTCCCTATAGTGTGTCCTCATTGGAGGGAAGTCTAGCCTTCCCAGTCTCCTCCTCACTAACTACATTCCAGGGCCTCGGCCCTACTCATAGAATGGCAATTTTGGGCCAGAAGGACAAGCTTTGAAAACCCCTTAATATTTCAACATACTGTGCAACATACTGTAAATCTGATCATTCATCAGAAAAACATCCCAGACAATTTCAGCAGCCGTGTTCTATCCGTGATGATTGCGCCATCACGGCAGCATTTTCGAGTCCATTGATTATGATTTGTGAGGATATCCCGATGGTGTCTTTAATGTGATGGTTATCTTGCTGACGGTAGTTTCTTCGGTGGTAAGAAAGGCAATGGATTTGGGCAACATTTACCATCCATTATATCTAAAGGGATAAAGAGAGACGGGGAAGAGAGATGAGACAGGGATTTATTTACATTAGTGTGCTTTTTTGGGCTCTTTTCAAGGAAGGCTAATATGAGGACAGTGGGGAAGGGGGTTGAAGAGTGATGGAGGGGGGTGCGGGGAGGTGATGTAGGCAGGGTAGGCTCAGAGGAACCGTTGGCACCCCATGGGGATGGGATTTGAGGTTCCATGGAGGTGGCAGGGGCGAAGGGGGCAGGAAGGGGATTTGGGGGCGTTAGGAGAGGGACCCCTGCTAGGCTGAGGAGAACAGGAGAGGCACTGCTCTCTGCCTGATAAGGGAGAAGCGAGAACGACGCCTCTATTAGCAATAACCCACTACACCTACAAGGCGGATAGCCAGAAAAAACAAAATGGCCGCTAAGAGCATGCACTCCGGGGTTTTGCAGTGTGGGTGTTGATGTTTTATCGTTCAGAGTCATAAAGCGAAAACATCCCCTCTATATACACTGGTTTTGAGCCGCTGAACCACAGAAGAAAGGAAATGACCTCAGGGACCAATATACACTACGATAATAGATTATTTGATATAGAAACACATACAGTACTGACTTCAAAATTACTGAAAAGAATGCAACTTTTTAAAGTCTTATAAATCCTACTTAAATTAACAGCAAATCAGCCATCTAAAACGGTTTGTTTGATAACGAACCCTAGTGTCTTTGCCCTTATAGGGTGTATATGTGGAGATTATTCCTGGGTTTTCTGGAAATAGCCCTCTCTCTTTACACTCAGTGTTTCACATTTGGGAAATACAACAAATTCTGACACACGGGGCGACCGGAGCGCTGGGAACGCAGCTTCTTGATTTTCTGCCTGGAAGAGGTAATGCTGCCGTGAATCCTGCCATAAAAATGTGGATCACTTCATAAAACGGATGGGATTTGCGGCCGGCCCGAGGTGTCGACATGGGAATGGAGGCACTGAGGAGGCCGTTTATGGAGAAGTACTAAAATAATGCACAGGGACGGGGATACACGGAGTCTGGGAGATAAGAGTGGATACACACACACACACACACACACACACACACACACACACACACAAACACACACAAACACACACACACACACACACACACAGGGGAGTGTTTTAACAGACAAACAATAAACAGCTCAGGTACTTTCTAGACTAGCCTACTAATAATAGACTATTATTATGAAACCACTCAAAGTGGTAACAACAGTACCGATCAGTTATAGAGCATGGATAGAACTTCAGATGGCTCGTTGTGAGAAGTGGTGTCGGTGACAGGAAATGAGATATTGTTTGCGTTCTCTGGGTAAATATTACATGGTCCTTGTGGTATTTTGTTTGCTTCAAAATATCACAACTACAGTCATAAGCGGTTCGCTGATTGTTGCCAAACGGGATCGAGAAAGCCAAGCCCAAAACAAATATTTCCCTCCCTCGGAAAATGAAACCACAACCCCGTTAATTATCAGAGTAACGTTACAGCAAGCATAAGTCACTTTCACAAACCGATGATCATTGTTTGTGAGCTGTGTAATATATTTCCTACAGTACAGTCTTAAAGGGACGCCTTCTCTTCTCCCCTGGCTGTGTCTCACCGTGGTGACAGTATCCTGCCCCTTGTTATTTCCTGCTCAGCACTTCTCATTCCAGAGATAGTTGAGAGATTGGGTGTGGAGGCAACAAACACACGCACACACACACACACACACACACACACACACACACACACACACACACACACACACACACACACACACACACACACACACACACACACACACACACACACACACACACACACACACACACACACACACGGAATAATAAACTCATTCAATGCTTTTATTCAGACCTGCTGTTCTCGTCTGGAAGAAAAAGGGGGTGAAGGGACAGAGGGGTGGAGGGACATAAGGAGTGTGTGTGTGTGTTGAGTCATCGAATCAGCAGGTTTGGACTGGACTGTGTAGGGGTCTGGTCAGTGTCCATTCAAACTCCTCAACGATGCCAGACTCCCATCTCGTACCCCCTCCCCTAACCAAGCTGTGGCTCATTCTTAGTAGCCAGCTCATAGTTCAGCCTGTACACTACACTACACTACTTTGATTTCAGACATTTTTTTATTTTTTCATTTTAAAGTTTTATTAAGTTTTCTTGTTTTTCAATCAACCAACATTCCACACTCACAGATGTGACAGGCTTTAAAAAAAATAAGTTAAAATATATAATAATAATAATACATTTAAAAAAAAACAATTAAAATAAAAGATTAAAAAAATAATAGTAATAATAACTTTTTTTTTGGTGTATATATATATATATATACATACATTCACACCCCTACACACACACATATCCTACATACCTACACGTACTCACAAATAACAATTATTTAAAACATATAAAAATAAAAATAAACATATATAACACTTGCAGCAGCACTATCAAGGTTCTTATTAGCTATTTCTAGCCTTCGCTGAGACGACGAGCCAATAATTTGTTTTTAGATTTTACAGCACCTTACACAATATGTACATGTATCTGCACATTTCCCTAGTCACCCCGTTCACTCTGTCCAGTTTGAAATATAGTTGAATAGAGGAGACCAGAGTCTATCAAACTTGGGCTGTTTCTTGTGGAGGACAGAAGTGAGCTTTTCAAGGCCCACAATAGAAGAATACATTTCTTAGCAAAGTATGTAATAGTCATAAGCTAATTTTCACTGTCAGGATCAAGAACAAAGTCCTGCTGGGCATTAAGATAGATAGATACACGGGGTCATATCAAACTGTACATCTAGTATTTTCTGTGCAGCAGTATGTATAGATTGCCACAATCTGGCAATCTCTCTACAGCTCCAAAATACATGCATATAGGTTCCACTTTCAGAGGTACATCTTTTACAGTTAGGGGACATATCTGTTTTCATTCTATGGAGTCTCAAAGGAGTGTAATAAAATTTGTACAAAAATGTGTAATTAGATTCTTTCATTTTGACATTAGTAGAGGTGCAGTATACCCTGTCGCAAACCTCCGCCCATAACTCATCACTGATAGTCAGACCAAGGTCCTTTTCCCAGATTATTTTCAAAGGAGTAAAGGAGGAGCCTCCTTTCTCAGAAAGGAGTCTATAGATATAAGATATTATGTCTTTAATGGACTGTGCTGTGACAAGAAGGGTTTCAACTTCATTCAACTGAGTTCTGAACCTCCTCTTGGAAGTAAATGAGGAAATTACATGTCTAATTTTAAGATATTTTAAAAAATGGGATCTTGGCACATTGAATTCACTGCAGAGCTCTTGAAAGGATTTCAGTGTAGTGGTTTTCTGATGAAATAGGTCTGAAAAGGTCCTGATTCCTAGAGTATGCCAAAGATTAAAGTTGGCATCCCTCAGGGCTTTTGTCAAGTCTGGGTTGCCTACTATAGGCGAGTGAGAACATATTTGGGAGGAAATGCCCAGGTATTTCTTACAGTCCCTCCACGCTAGTAGGGTGCTGTAAATCACAAAGGTTTTGGCTATGTTGCCCACTTCACTAAAGTTATTAATGAATATGATTGAGCTTAAGGGCAATGAACCACAGGATTGGGCTTCTATCTGAATCCACGTTGATTCTTGTCTGTTTGTGATCCATGTTAGCATGTTGTGGATTTGGGCAGACCAGTAGTACAATTGAAGGGAGGGAAGGGCAAGACCACCCTTAGATTCAGGTTTTGATAGAGTGGAGAACTTGATCCTAGGTTTTTTATTGCCCCATATAAATTTGGTGATGCTTTGGTTAGTTGTTTTGAAGAAGGAAACTGGGAGATAGCATTGGAGCATCTGAAATTAGTAGTTCAGTCTAGGGAGGACGTTCATACGGATTACATTAATTCTTCCTACTAGGCTAATTGGGAGGGAGATCCAGGTTTGGAGATCGTTCTTGATTCGATCCAGGAGTGTAAGATAATTTTCCTTGAAAAGGCTATTCAGATCTGGTGTTATGAAGATCCCGAGGTATTGAAACCCCTGTGTCTTCCATTGGAAAGGACATAGTGTCTTCATAGAGCTGGTGAGTGTAATGTTGAGAGGGCAGACAGTGGGATTTCAGACATTTGAAAAGTTCCAGAAAACATCTAATTAAAAACGATTGCCCAGCACGAGGCACAAACTGGTGACGCTCAGAGCCGAGGTGTGCTGTTCAGACCACTGAGCTGCGGCAGTTCACAACGCTCGGAGCAAGCCGCGAGAATACTAAGAATACTGATGAAACCTGATGGCAATAGCGCATTGTTGTTCATTATTTCCTTTTAGCGCTCCCCAAACCATAACCGTAACCACTCGGAATGAATGCCTAAACTGTTAAGCTTTGAGTTGTTTCTGGTTTAACCCTTTAACCACGGAGAATGAATGCATAAAAATAGACGTCAAATGTCAAAGGGAAACTAGGAGATCTGGTTGCATAGTTGGCTTGGACTTAGAAACTCCTATGTTAGCACTAGCCATTAGAGCTCCAGATACCCACTGATTAGCAATCCGTGCTAATGAATTCAATAGAGTGTCTAAAACCCATCACCGGTGTCTTTGTTTGCACTGGCCGACGAGCTGTTGACACGGCTAAAATAAACATACACACTTCAACACTCTACGTGGAAACGCAGTCTCTTTCTCTCACACGCACACACACACACACACACACACACACACACACACACACACACACACACACACACACACAAAAACAGTCTGGGCCTGATCAATGTAAAAACATCACGCCTGTGTTAGAATGGCAGAATCATTATACCCCCTCCACCCCTCCTTCCCTCTCTCCCTCCCTCTCTCCATCTCTCCTTCCTTCTTTCCCTCCTTTCCGGAAGCTGTAACTTCTCAGTTCATTACGGGTTCATAACAACCTTTTCCATTACTGTCACGGCCGTTTCTACATGTTAACAAATCAGACCCCTGTGTTCCTGCCGTGTGGTGTGTGTGTCAAAGGGGATGTTTTATGTATCTGGGTAATGTATACAAACCCTATCCCCATGAACATGATACTGCAATGCTGTGCTGAGGTGGGACTCACAAGGTTAATCACATGAATTACAATGGGAAAGAGACTGCAGTTGGATGTGTGTGTGTGTGTGTGTGTGTGTGTGTGTGTGTGTGTGTGTGTGTGTGTGTGTGTGTGTGTGTGTGTGTGTGTGTGTGTGTGTGTGAGAGAGAGAGGGTGTAAGTGTGTGTGTGTGTGTGTGTGTGTGTGTGTGTGTGTGTGTGTGTGTGTGTGTGTGTGTGAGAGAGAGAGGGTGTAAGTGTGTGTGTGTGTGTGTGTGTGTGTGTGTGTGTGTGTGTGTGTGTGTGTGTGTGTGTGTGTGTGTGTGTGTGTGTGTGTGTGTGTGTGTGTGAGAGAGTGTGAGGGTATGAGAGTGTGTAAGTATGTGTGTGTGTGTGTGTGTCAGAGAGAGAGAGAGTGTATAGGTGTGTGTGTGTGTGTGTGTGTGTGTGTGTGTGTGTGTGTGTGTGTGTGTGTGTGTGTAAGAGAGAGTGTACGAGTGTGTGTGTGCATGCACATGTGTGTGTGTGTGTGTGTGTGTGTGTGTGTGTGTTAAAATCAGTTAGAAATGAAATGACAATCTCCTCCTTAGATTCTCCACAAAAACAGTTGGTGGGAAGAACGCGAGCTCTCTCTAGCAGGGAAGCATAGGGTTTCAGAGCCGTGTCTGGCCTTGGCTGTCTGTTCTCCAACTCACCCAGTCACCACACCTGGAAGCAATAACAACAGTAACCCTATTACATAGAATAACAACAGGCTATTTATACCTGTATATCACACGTACTTTATTTTTGTAATGGCGCTGGGTGTTCAGTTGCAAATTGCTTGTGTCACTTTCCCCTGTAACTCGTAAGAAGGTGTTTCTGACTAGCCCAAGAAAATAAGAGAATATCAGCGAGCGCATGTGCTTGCGTGTGTGTGTGTAGGGACAGGATGAAAATGTTATAAATTACATCTCTTCCTAAGCACACACACAAGGGGCCCAGGTAGGTAGGGAGAAATAGGCCAGAGGAACGAGAGAGAGAGAGAGAGGACGTCGAAAACTCAGACTTCATCAATCTGTTTCTCTAGTTTAAGGCCAGCTGAAGCACTCTGTTGACCCTGATCCCACCCGTCACAAATGCCCGTTACTTCCTGTGTGGCTTATTGCAGTGTTGTAATGTTCACACATCTGTCTAGTTATTCAGTGTCAATAAGTCTCTAACCCTTTATTGTGCCAAGTACACTCTGTATGAAAAAGCATTGGCAAGAATAATGTACTAATGAGTTAGGTCTATTGTAATGAACATCAACTTCAACCATTAACAAATGAACCAGCCTGCTGTACACAGCACAACTCCAGAGTCCATTTCCCTAAGGGTCTGTTTCGGTTTTGTTCCTCTGAGGCTGAATCCTCTGTCCCCAAGGAGCCGGCGGCTTGTTCTATTTCCGAGTCGAAGCATGGGGTTCTGCATTTGCTTTCATTTTTCACAGTCTTTAAGGTTTTTAGTCTGTAAACATGATAGTTAATTTTTAAGACTCTTGTCACAAACAATGCACCCTAGAGACAGCAGGCAAACAGGATTTGGGTCCTCTCGAATATAAATACACCACGTTTTTTATTAAAAAAGACTAAATAAAAACCCAAGTAATCCCCTATGCAGCTGCTGGAACGAATGTGAGGAACGCAACAAGATGCAATCAAGGTACAACATGGGTTGGTTTGCCACAGAAGTGCATAGCATGCAAAGCTCTCCAGAATGAATCTCGGCCTGATTGTATTTAGTCCTGTTATTTCAAGAATTCTAACTCTTGACTTGTGTGCGCGAATGTGTTATGAGCTGTGTCCGAATATCCATACTAGCTAACTAAATAGTATGTAAAAAAATATATATAGCCTGATATACTGAGCAAAAATATAAACGCAACATGTAAACATGTTTCATGAGATCAAATAAAATACGTTTTCCATAAGCACAAAAATATTATCAAATTTGTGCACAAACTTGTTTTACAACCCTGTTAGTGAGCATTTCTCCTTTGTCAAGATAATCCATCCACCTGACAGATGTGGCATTTCAAGAAGTTGATTAAACAGCATGATCTTTACACAGGTCCACCTTGTGCTGGGGACAATAAAAGGCCACTCTAAAATGTGTAATATACACTACCGTTCAAAAGTTTGTAGGCCTCCTTTTGTGGCGCAGTGGTTAAGGGCGCTGTACTGCAGCGCCAGCTGTGCCATCCCTGGGTTCGCGCCCAGGCTCTGTCGTAACCGGCCGCGACCGAGAGGTCCGTGGGGCGACGCACAATTGGCCTAGCGTCGCCCGGGTTAGGGAGGGCTTGGTCGGTAGGGGTGTCCTTGTCTCATCGCGCACCAGCGACTCCTGTGGCGGGCTGGGCGCAGTGTGCGCTAACCAAGGTGGCCAGGTGCACGGTGTTTCCTCCGGCGCATTGGTGCGGCTGGCTTCCGGGTTGGATGCGTGCTGTGTTAAGAAGCAGTGCGGCTTGGTTGGGTTGTGTATCGGAGGACGCATGACTTTCAACCTTCGTCTCTCCCGAGCCCGTACGGGAGTTGTAGCGATGAGACAAGATAGTAGCTACTACAACAATTGGATACTACGAAATTGGGGAGAAAAAGGGGTAAAATTTAAAAAAATAAATAAATACGTTTGTAATTAAACCCACAAATGCTGATGCTCCAGATACTCAACTAGTAAATTGGATACCACGAAATTGGGGAGAAAAAGGGGTAAAATTCACAAAAAAAAAAAAAAAGTTTGTAATTAAACCCACAAATGCTGATGCTCAACTAGTCTAGGCCAGTTTTATTGCTTCTTTAATCAGAACAACAGTTTTCATCTGTGCTAACATCATTGCAAAAGGGTTTTCTAATGATCAATTAGCCTTTTAAAATGGTTAACTTGGATTAGCTAACACAATGTGCCATTGGAACACATGAGTGATGGTTGCTGATAATGGGCCTCTGTACACCTATGTAGATATTCCATTAAAAATCTGCCGTTTCCAGCTACAATAGTCATTTACAACATTAACCATGTCTACACTGTATTTCTGATCAATTTGATGTTATTTTAATGGACAAAAATGTGCTTTTCTTTCAAAAACAACAAAATTTCTAAGTGACCCCAAACTTAGTAGTAGTGTATGCTCATTCACAAACATGTGAGTGTCTGTGGTTGTTGAAACCTCTGATCGCTTGACCCAGTTAAAAACCCAACTTCATTCAAGAAAACGCCCTTCCCTGTTAAGTTTCGTGGCATACATATAGATACAGGGATTCCCAAACTCTGCTCTGCTGCGCTGTAATTGGTGGGTTTCTGAGAAAAGGAAACAATGTAATTGGAGGGATTCAGACTGCTGTGGTTTAACTGGCAGAGATTCAGTCTTTGGGAGGGATTCTAGGGTAACTGGAGGGTGATTGCGTGGAGAGAGCCTGATTGCACAGTACGCTGCTCACAGCTTGACCACTCTGCTCCACACACTCTCTCTCAGATTCCGAGGGTTTGAGAGTCACATGTACAGGGTTGCAGGTGTGATCGCAGGGTACAGTGAAAGTCTTAGGCTCCGAGCTCCAGCATGCAGAACTAAGTGAAATAAAATAATGAAAAGGGAATAAACAACAACAGTGTAAACAGAACTAGCACTATATACATCATAACTGTAGCAGTGATGAATAAATACATGTCCATTGGGGTTGAGGCAGAGTAAAGACTGTAATGAGTATAGGAGGAGTAGGTAGGTATCTGACTAGTGGCGACTGCTCAGCAGCCTGTTGGTCTGAGGTTAGAAACTATTGGCCAGTCTTCCAGTTTTTGCCATGAATCTCTCCCTCCCTCCCCAGGCTGGATGAGTCACTATAGCACACTTTGACACCCTCTACCCATAATCCAACAGTTTGATTCAACCCCAGGCAGCACCAATCAGATCTGCTGCTCATTGAGTTTTGGCAAACCCATGCCACTGACTGAAACAAACATGTTAACTAACTAGGCAGAGTAGGGTAAGAATGATGGCATCCATCCCTGCTGCCAGCATGAGGAGCTGTGTCCTGCCAACCCATGCCATGGTGATGCCATGGTGATGAATCGCAGATGCTGTAGGGGGGCAAGGGCAACCCGCTGCTCAGCTCACACATGAGTGGGCGCTATGAGGAAGGGTTGGGTGTGAGGAGGTTGGTACAGTCTGATCACGCTACATTCAGCCAAGGGCTCAGAACAAATCTGTTCATTCAGACGGACCATTGTCACAAGTGATCCAACAGGTAAATAATGAGCAGACCATCTCGCCCGTCAGATGATTTCATGTTTCAACAGCCATATAGAATTGAGTCGCAGAGGCAAGAACGCAACTGCAAAAAAACATATTGGAACGACCGAACCACTATCACAATTGCTTCTCTGAAGTAATACCCCATTAACACCACTATGAACACTATTATTACCTCATTAACACCAATATTAACACTAGTAATACCTCATTAACACCAATATTAACACTAGTAATACGCCATTAACACAACTATGAACACTATTATTACCTCATTAACAACCAATATTAACACTAGTATTACCCCATTAACACCACTATGAACACTATTATTACCTCATTAACACCAATATTAACACTAGTAATACCCCATTAACACCACTATGAACACTATTATTACCTCATTAACACCAATATGAACACTAGTAATATCCCATTAACACCACTATGAACACTATTATTACCTCATTAACACCAATATTAACACTAGTAATACCTCATTAACACCGATATTAACATTAGTAATACCTCATTAACACCAATATTAACACTAGTAATACCCCATTAACAA
>NC_092156.1:63568950-63586450 GCF_045791955.1 Oncorhynchus clarkii lewisi
CTCTGATTGCATTCCCTTATTTGGTCAGGATTCTAGACCCCCCCCACATCCTCCCAATCCAACCATCCACCCCAATCTCTCCCGTGTCTCTTTGACCACTCACTAAAAGGCTGGGTTAGACTGAGCCATAAATCTTCAGTTCTCTCTCCCTCAACGCTCTCAACCCTTTGCCATGACATCAGCTGTTCATCAATATTAATGTGTGCTAATACACTGTAAGGTCAGCCTTCTCCCTGGTCGCGCCAGGCGCCGCCACGCCTGGGCCCCGTTATGTGCTGAGGTATGGAGGTATTGTAGAGCGCTACGTCTCCAGTGGTATCGCTATGGCTGGGGCTGGGACTGGGGCTGCGCTGGACAGTGGATGGGGTTGGGGATTGGATTGGGGATGTGGCTGGGACTGGGGCTGGGACTGGGGCTGCGCTGGACAGTGGATGGGGTTGGGGAATGGATTGGGGATGTGGCTGGGACTGGGGCTGGTGCTGGAGCAGGGGATGTGGCTGGGACTGGGGCTGGTGCTGGAGCAGGGGATGGGGCTGGTGCTGGAGCAGGGGATGGGGCTGGTGCTGGGGGTAGAGGGCTGGGGGTTGATGGTGATGCATTTGTGGAGAAATTTGCTCAACTGATAGTGGAGAGGTTCACTTGTGTCTTGTGTTAGAGGTTGGAGCTTCAAATGAGACAACTGGTGTGAACAGGAAGAGCCTCCGGGAATTTTAACTCTGCAGGGCGACTTACAATTAATTAGACTGCTGATGCAAAAAACACAGAGGAGGAGAGATAGATAGATAGATAGATAGATATATAGATATATAGATAGATAGATAGATAGATAGATAGATAGATATATAGATAGATAGATAGATAGATAGATAGATAGATAGATAGATAGATAGATAGATAGATAGATAGATAGATAGATAGATAGATACTGTAGATAGATAGATACTGTAGACACATAGAAACTGTAGATTGACACTCCACACTGCCCTTTCCCACCTGGATGAAAGGAACACCTACCGTATGGGAAAATGCTGTTCATTGACAACAGCTCAGCGTTCAACACCATAGTACCCACAAACCTCATCACTAAGCTAAGGACCCTGGGGCTAAACACCTCCCTCTGCAACTGGATCCTGGACTTCCTGACGGGCCGCCCCCAGGTGGTAACGGTAGGCAACTACACATCCTACACGCTGATCCTCAACACGGGGGCCCCTCAGGGTGCCTGCTTAGTCCCCTCCTGTACTCCCTGTTCACCCACGACTGCGTGGCCAAGCAAGACCCCAACACCATCATTAAGTTTGCCGACGACACAACAGTGTTAGGCCTGATCACCGACAACAGAGGTCAGAGACACTGCCAGGACAACGACCTCTCCCTCAATGTGAGCAAGACAAAGGAGCTGATTGTGGACTATAGGAAATGGAGGGCTGAGCAGGCCCCCATTAACATCGACGGGACTGAAGTGGAGCGGGTCGAGAGTTTCAAGTTCCTTGGTGTCCACCAACAAACTATCATGGTCCAAACACACCAAGATAGTCATGAAGAGGGCACGACAAAACCTTTTCCCCCTCAGGAGACTGAAAAGATTTGTCCCCAGATCCTCAAAAAGTTCTACAGCTGCACCATCGAGAGCATCCTGACCGGTTGCATCACCGCCTGGTATGGCAACTGCTCAGCATCTGGCCATAAGGCGCTACAGAGGGTAGTGTGTACGGCCCAGTACATCACTGGGACCAAGCTTCCTGCCATCCAGGACCTATATACTAGGCGGTGTCAGAGGAAGGCCCCAAAATTTGTCAAAGACTCCAGTCACCCAAGTCATAGACTGTTCTCTCTGCTACCGCACGGCAAGCGGTACCGGAGCGCCAAGTCTAGGTCCAAAAGGCTCCTTAACAGCTTCTACCCCCAAGCCATAAGACCGCTGAACAATGAATCAAATGGCCACCTAGACTATTTACATTGACCCCCCTTTGTTTTTACACTGCTGCACCTTGCTGTTTATTATCTATGCATAGTCACTTTACCCCTACCTACATGTACAAATGACCTCGAATAATATGTACCCTCGCACATTGACTCGGTACCGGTACCCCCTGTATTTAGCCTCGTAACTGTTATTTTATTGTGTTACTTTTTATTTTATTTTTACATTATTTTATTTAGTAAATATTTTCTTAACTCTTGAACTGCATTGTTGGTTAAGGGCTTGTAAGTAAGCATTTCCTGGTAAGGTCTACACCTGTTGTACTCGGCACATGTGACAAATCATATTTGATTTGATTTGAGATAGATACTGTAGATAGATAGATCGATAGATAGATAGATAGAGATTGCAACACTGAACCCTACTTTGCCCTTGCTAAACCATCTGTCACCTTTTGAGAAAAATCTGCTAAGCAGGCAAGTACGCTAATGTTGGCATTTTGGAAGCCATTTTGTTTTCGGTGAAGCCGAGGGGGGTGAATCAGAATAACAGACCGTTTCCATTCTAAACAGAGAGCTGAACTCACTTGGCAGAAAGGAGAGGATTAAGGGCTGCTGGAGAAAAGGAGAAGAAGAAAAGGAAGGTTGACCCTGAGAGAAAGAAAGAAAGAAAGGAAAGAGAGAGAGAGAGAGAGAGAGAGAGAGAGAGAGAGAGAGAGAGAGAAAGAAAGAAAGAAAGAAAGGAAAGAGAGAGAGAGAGAGAGAGAGAGAGAGAGAGAGAGAGAGAGAGAGAGAGAGAAAGAAAGAAAGAAAGAAAGAGAGAGAGAGAGAGAGAGAGAGAGAGAGAGATAATGAAGAAAGAGAGAGAGCGAGAAGAGATAGAGAGAGAGAGAGAGAGATAATGAAGAAAGAGAGAGAGAGCGAGAAGAGATAGAGAGAGAGAGAGAGAGAGAGAGAGAGAGGAAGCTTCTCCACGGGAGTTATTGGAATCCAGGAGAGCTGGTCTTCATTCAGCTGACTTGCCCTCCGCCACCCAACACCATAATAGCTGTCTGTAAACCCACTGACTTCAATACTGACTGCTAGCAACGTTGCTGCCATCCTGTTCTCGTTTCATCACCATGGTCGGCACTGACGTAACCTTGGAGACCCCCTACTTAACCTTCACAGGTCAGAGTGGCGACATCGAGATGTCGGCCCTCGCCGAGGTCAAAGTGGCTGGAGATCATCCTATTGCCTTTTAACGGACTATAACACAACCACTAGTGACAAAGTCAAGACTGGGGTTTGACTTTATTCTATAGATAAATACTAGTCTGTAGAGTGTTTTGATCTGATGTAAAGCACGTATCATCTCATGTGATTAATGCTCGGTCACTGATCGATCTATCTCACAGAAAGAGGTTATCATACTATCTATTGTTAAAAGGTGAAAAGAGTGAGGGGGAAAAAACAGCTATTCCGTCAGCAATGTCTCCCTATCTCCATTCCATTTGCAGAACAAACATAAAGTACGTCCATCCAGTGGTAACTTTGAATCAATATTTCCTTTCACACACAACAACTTTTGAGATTTGTAGAGGATTAATAGAATAACTTTTATCCCAAGGACATCTCAGTCATGGTTCACGTTTTCCTTTGATGACAGGAAATGAAATGGATTTCAGAGAGATGGGTTGATTAACTTTCCTAGGCAGACCATTGTGCGTATGAATGAGCCGATGGATCTGTCTGAAAAGGGGGCTATAGCCTTCGTTCTTAATCCTTCTATCCCTCTCCAAGCTCATTGGAGGAGTTCCAGGAAGTGGGAGGTGAGCAATTGAGCTTTACAAGGACAGGACAAATGCATTATTTTCAGCTTGTCCACTTTTCAGACAGAGGCACAAACGCCTAACACTTCAGACGTCTCCCAAAATCATCCTACATGCCTGTGTTGTGATCTTACTGCCTTGTCCAAGTGATTCAACATACTCCTGAATAGAGTCCAAAAGAGAGAGATGTGACCAGTTCTGGGGGAATGAAGAAGACGCCTCACAAAATGACAAGGGACCGCCACTCAGCATTAACAGACAGCCTTTCCTTAAGATATCTCAGACACATAACCCAATGTCACACTGCTCCTCTTAAAAGTGCTGGCCTTGAGGTCAAACAGGAACAGGAACAGAGTCTGTATACGTTACATGGTCTCCATTCAGAGATGCCTGCCCACAACTTTGTGACAACTTGCCTTGGCTCGCATGAAAGCCCTGCCTTCAGAAAGCGGTTCGACAAAGGTCAAGCTTTTCGCAAAGTCTTTGAACTCCACAGCAGACATACCGGAGTACAGTTGTGTTTTCATTTCTGGAATTATATGGTTATTAGTACTACTATTAATCTCATAAAAATACCTTGAATTACTTGATAAAGGAGCTTAGGTGCATTCATCCAGCCAGAACTCTCTGTACTAACTAACCTAGGATTGTTGATACGGTAGTAGGTGAAGCTCGATTGTGACTTCTTTGACAATCATCAAATCAAATCAAATCAAATCAAATTTTATTTGTCACATACACATGGTTAGCAGATGTTAATGCGAGTGTAGCGAAATGCTTGTGCTTCTAGTTCCGTGTGCTTCTAGTTCATCTGTTGTTTGTGATGTGTCTGCATCCCAAATGGCACCCTATTCCCCATGTAGTGCACTACCTTTGACCAAAAGCCCTTTGGGACACAAATGTAGTGTTTGATGTGGCAGGGTGCCGGGCGTTTCGTCAAAGATTTCCCGCCTGGTGCTGATGAGAGCGGACAGAGCTCAAACCAAAGCCAAGCTACACCTGACACGGTGGCTATCACAGCAGAGGGCTCACAGAGAAACCTGGCTTGTGAGAGAGAGAGAGAGAGAGAGAGAGCGAGACACACACACACACACACACACAAACACAGAAAGAGAGGAGTGTGTCCTTCTGGCAAGGTCTCACTAAAGCTGCCAGAGTGCAGAGTAGTTCTGAAGTGAAGTGTTCTGTTCAGTATCTGTGTTGACGGTTAAGAGCATCAATGTTCCAACCATATAAAGATTTAAGGAATGATGGTATTGATACATTGCCTTTCATCCTGAAATAAAGTATTCTACATGACATGTTATTTTCTGTCCGGTGTAGCTGGCTGGTATGACAGGAATCCAGTTCAAATTCAACTCTATGACAATGTTCTTGAACTTTGACAACTATATATGCAAAGTGTCACTAGTTTGATCAGGTTAATTGGAATGAATGAAAGTAAATATAAAGTCCTATGACACAACAGCATCTGAGGTAAAATAACTGTCTTCAGATGCTTCAGAATAGAGGCTGAACTAAAATAACTTTCTCCAGTGTACTGACGAATTTAATGAAATCAAATTAAACCTGAATTGACTGAAATTATACCGAACGACTATAAATGTAGATTAAGTCGTGATCAACATATATACATATTTTTTTAAATAAATATTTCCTTTTTTTTAAACCAGTAGCTTAAAAAAAGAAAGGTGTTTATTTACTGTCTTGACAAGCCTACAAATCAAATGTTATTTGTCACATGTGCCAAATACAACAGGTGTAGACCGTGAAATGCTCACGTACAAGCTCCTAACCAACAACGCAGTTCTAAGAAATTAGAGTTAAGAAAAGAGACTAATTCAAGTTAAAAAAAAGTAACACAATAAAATAACAATAACAAGGCTATATATAGGGGGTACTGGTAACGAGTCAATGTGCAGGGGTACAGGTTAGTCGAGGTCATTGAGGTAATATGTACATGTAGGTAGGTGTAAAGTGACTATCCATAGATAATACACAGCGGGAAGAAGCAGCGTAATAAAAACAAAGAATACAAAAATAAACTGTGACCAAACACATCAACAAAACTTTTACTCAGATCTCACTCATCATGTCTGGTGTGAGGGGACGAGGTGGTGGGTGGAGGTGGAGGTTAAGGAGGAGGTGATGATATTGTGCATGGGCGATAAGGCTCTCTATCCCTGGGTAGGTAGGTGGTGATGAGTAGTCGGGGGGCTCAGCAGGGGTGGTCACAAGGACAGACCTATAAGAGACTGTGTGTGTGTGTGTGTGTGTGTGTGTGTGTGTGTGTGTGTGTGTGTGTGTGTGTGTGTGTGTGTGTGTGTGTGTGTGTGTGTGTGTGTGTGTGTGTGGATGGACATATATGGGGGAAGAATATAACTTAGTTCACTTGTTTGACCACACGTTTCTATCTGGACACTTAGTCGCTACTCAGAGACTATCTCAGCCCTAACTTAACTTCAGCTGCTATTCTAGAAGAGAGACACACGTTTCTATCTGGACACTTAGTCGCTACTCAGAGACTATCTCAGCCCTAACTTAACTTCAGCTGCTATTCTAGAAGAGAGACACACGTTTCTATCTGGACACTTAGTCGCTACTCAGAGACTATCTCAGCCCTAACTTAACTTCAGCTGCTATTCTAGAAGAGAGACACACGTTTCTATCTGGACACTTAGTAGCTACTCAGAGACTATCTCAGCCCTAACTTAACTTCAGCTGCTATTCTAGAAGAGAGACACACGTTTCTATCTGGACACTTAGTAGCTACTCAGAGACTATCTCAGCCCTAACTTAACTTCAGCTGCTATTCTAGAAGAGAGACACACGTTTCTATCTGGACACTTAGTCGCTACTCAGAGACTATCTCAGCCCTAACTTAACTTCAGCTGCTATTCTAGAAGAGAGACACACGTTTCTATCTGGACACTTAGTCGCTACTCAGAGACTATCTCAGCCCTAACTTAACTTCAGCTGCTATTCTAGAAGAGAGACACACGTTTCTATCTGGACACTTAGTAGCTACTCAGAGACTATCTCAGCCCTAACTTAACTTCAGCTGCTATTCTAGAAGAGAGACACACGTTTCTATCTGGACACTTAGTCGCTACTCAGAGACTATCTCAGCCCTAACTTAACTTCAGCTGCTATTCTAGAAGAGAGACACACGTTTCTATCTGGACACTTAGTCGCTACTCAGAGACTATCTCAGCCCTAACTTAACTTCAGCTGCTATTCTAGAAGAGAGACACGTGAGACAGTCAGACATACATTAAAGCCTACTCCATGGAGTACAGAACAATCTGTGTGCTTCGGAAAACCAGGTGGACTGAGAAGTTGACATCAGAAAGTTGACCTCGGACATGGACACGTGACAGTTAGCAGGACGTTTACATGACAATGTCTGCTCGCTCACAGAGGGACAGCAAGGCTTACTGCGAGGTGTTGATGTGTTGAGGGTCCCGAACTGTCTGTTCAAGGAGTTGGCACACAGTTCGGACACACATCGGTACAACACAAGACATGCAACATGAGGTCTTTTCACAGTCCCCAGGTCCAGAACAGAAGCTGGGAAACGCACAGTATTAAATAGAGCCATGACTACATGGAACTCTCTGCCCCCCCAGGTAATTCAAGCTAGCAATAAAACCACATTTAAAAACCAGGGGATTGTGAAGAGACAAACATTTTTATGCATGTTGTGTTGTATTTGGCATAGTATTAAGTATTGTATTATGTATTGTATTATATTGTGTATTGTATTAGGTATTATATTAGGTATTGTATTATGCATAGTATTTTGCATTGTATTATATTATGAATTGTATTATGTAATGTATTATATTATGTAGTGTATTATGTATTATATTATGTATTGTATTATATTATATATTGTATTATATTATGTATTGTATTATGTATTATATTATGTGTTGTATTATGTATTGTATTATGTAGTGTATTATATGGTGTATTGTATTATATTATATATTGTATTATATTATGTAGTTTATTATGTATTATATTATGTATTGTATTATGTATTATATTATGTGTTGTATTATGTATTGTATTATGTAGTGTATTATATGGTGTATTGTATTATATATTGTTTTATATTATGTATTGTTTTATGTATTGTATTATGTAGTGTATTATATTGTGTATTGTATTGTATTATATGATGTATTGTATTATGTATTGTATTATATGATGTATTGTATTATGTATTGTATTATATTATGTAGTGTAGTATGTATTAATTATTTATTGTATTATATTATGTATTGTATTATGTATTGTATTATATTATGTAGTGTATTATAGCCCATCTATAATTTAGCCCAAACAGCTACCTCTCCCCCTACTGTATTTATTTATTTATTTTGCTCCTTTGCACCCCATTATTTCTACCTTGCACATTCTTCCACTGCAAATCTCCCATTCCAGTGTTTTACTTGCTATATTGTATTTACTTTGCCACCATGACCTTTTTTGCCTTTACCTCCCTTATCTCACCTCACTTGCTCACATTGTATATAGACTTATTTTTCTACTGTATTATTGACTGTGTTTGTTTTACTCCATGTGTAACTCTGTGTTGTTGTATGTGTCAAACTGCTTTGCTTTATCTTGTCCAGGTCACAATTGTAAATGAGAACTTGTTCTCAACTTGCCTACCTGGTCAAATAAAGGTGAAATTATATATATATTTTTTTAATTATGTATTGTATTATGTATTGTATTGTATTATGTACTGTATTATCTATTGTATTATATTATGTATTATATTATGTATTGTATTATGTACTGTATTATGTATTGTATTATATTATGTATTGTATTATATTATGTACTGTATTATGTACTGTATTATATTATGTATTGTATTATGTATTGTATTATATTATGTACTGTATTATGTTATGCATTGTATTATGTATTGTATTATATTATGTACTGTATTATGTATTGTACTATATTATGTAGTGGATTATGTATTGTATTATGTATTGTATTATGTAGTGGATTATGTATTGTATTATGTATTGTATTATGTATTGTATTATATTATGTACTGTATTATGTACTGTATTATATTATGTATTGTATTATGTATTGTATTATATTATGTACTGTATTATGTATTGTATTATGTATTGTATTATATTATGTACTGTATTATGTATTGTATTATATTATGTATTGTATTATGTATTGTATTATATTATGTACTGTATTATGTATTGTACTATATTATGTAGTGGATTATGTATTGTATTATGTATTGTATTATGTATTGTATTATGTGTGTGATACGTGTTTGGGATGCGACTGTGATATGTGGTCGTCCCGCCTGGCTGTTATGATGAATGCACTAGCTGTGGGTTTCTCTGGATGGGAGAGTCTGCTGAATGGTTAAATTGTAATGTAAATGTAGTGCTATGTATATTTATGTATTGTATTTGTTGTGTTTCCTGTTTGGACCCCAGGAAGAGTAGCCACTGCCTCAGTAACAGCTAATTGGGCATCCTAATAAGTACTACACACTGCTGAGAGATGAAACATAATACACAGACAGACAGACAGACAGACAGACAGACAGACAGACAGACACACACACACAAAGACAGACAGACAGAGACACACAGAGAGAGAAAAGCAGCTACTGTAACGACAAACACTCCTCGCATCAGACAGAACTTGAGATGGAATTAACCACAGTATTTTAGGAAAGCCACCTGTGTGTGTGTATATATCTGTGTGTGTGTATATCTGTGTGTAATAAACAGCCAGGCAGCACACCTAGTAGTGTGATGAGTTACTTCCTGTAACAGGAGTCTGCATCATAATAACTGATGTTAATGGGAGCTGACGACACCACTTAATTATTCTCTGACTCAGTGAACCAGCCTTGTTTTAATTGGACAGACAGGTAGCAGGAGACGTCACCCAGACTGAACCAAACCGGCTGCATTTTTTAAAACTGAAAACAAAATAGCACGGTCCACAGCTGGTGTTTCTGACAACGCTGTTCGGCACTCGGACGGAAAGATGGATGACGGAAGAACGAGGGAGGAGAGAGGGATATCACTGGCTCATCACAAAGGTGGGGAAGAGACAGAGACGGATGAGGGGGAGAATGTGCGTAGGCTAGCATCTTTCCCCTCCATCCCTCCTACCTCCCTCCATCCTCCCAGAACCACATCTATCCTCTCTCCATTCCTCTGTCCTCTCTCCCACCTCCCTCCATCCTCCCAGAACCACATCTATCCTCTCTCCATCCCTCCTACCTCCCTCCATCCTCCCTTCATCCTCCCAGAACTACATCTATCCTCTCTCCATCCCTCTGTCCTCCCTCCATCCTCCCTCCATCCTCCCAGAACTACATCTATCCTCTCTCCATCCCTCTGTCCTCCCTCCTACCTCCCTCCATCCTCCCTCCATCCTCCCAGAACTACATCTATCCTCTCTCCATCCCTCTGTCCTCCCTCCATCCTCCCTCCATCCTCCCAGAACCACATATATTCTCTCTCCATTCCTCTGTCCTCCCTCCCATCTCCCTTCATCCTCCCAGAACCACATCTATGCTCTCTCCATCTCTCTATCCCTCCACCCTCTCGCCCTTCCTCCCCCCCTCTCTTCCCCAATCCCTAGGTACGCCGGGATCTAGAGTGTCTGCTGGCACTACCAGACTCACAACAGCCGGTTGCCGTGTACTTGACTCAGTGCTGTTCATGGTACACCCGGACACTGAGAAGGACCATTCATTGGAGTTGTTTCACATGGCAACAAGCTTTTAACAGAGAGCTAATAAGGAAGAGACAGGGCGAGCAGGCTTGGCTATAGGGCCACTCAGGCTGGAGAAAGTCATGCAGGGGAGACTGAGAAGGAAACGGTTGCCTTGGTGATCTCATTTTAACACCAATCATTCGCTAAGCACAATGCTTTTTCAGAGAAGGAGAACTACCTGAATCGTTTCCTTGTGCACAATAGATTTTGAAGAGCATTTATTCAAATGAATGTTCTCTGAAACAATTAAACAACGCACCACCGTAAACCCACTTGCCTGTGCTCGTCTGAACAGTGGAGCAGCAGTCTGATGCACTTTGTGTTATACATTTAAATGTCTATAAGATTCCTATTACCCAAGTTCTCTTAGATTGGACAGTCTCCAGTGCCACAAATGTTGTGTGTTTGCTTGTACCCAATGGATAGACTACATCTGCCTGTCCTCAATTATCTCCTCAATTCAACCACCTTGTCAAGGTGCAGTCTAACAAAACATCAGCATTGAGACTGTCCCATCAACACAACACAGAAAATATGCCTTTTCCCTGATACAACTAAATGTATATAAGATTCCTATTACCCAAGCTCTCTTAGACTGGACATCCTCTGTGTGTTGTGTTGTGTGTGTTTGTGTGTGTGTGTGTGTTTGTACCAAATAGATAAACAAGTCAACAACCTTCTCACGGTGCAGTCTAACAAAACTGTCCCATCAATAGAAAACAGAAAACATGTTTCCAACTGAAACTATTCAATGTGATACTCTAGGAGACGTTTATTTACCAACACCGGTTAAGACGTGGCCTAGGAGGCATGAAACGTAACAAAGCCTAATATTCTCTAATCATTATTTCAAACCATCACAGACCCTAAGAATGCATTTGGTCAACTACACGACGGCTGACAATTTGAAACGTATCTACCCGTCTACGACAAGCGACTCAACAAATAAACCTGAGAGACGAACGGACAAAAGCTAAACGTAACTCCATATGAGAGTCATCTGAATAAATACCATTGTCCTGAGGTAATCTGTCCTGAGGTAATCTGTCCTGGGGTAATCTGTCCTGGGGTAATCTGTCCTGAGGTAATCTGTCCTGAGGTAATCTGTCCTGGGGTAATCTGTCCTGGGGTAATCTGTCTTGAGGTAATCTGTCCTGGGGTAATCTGTCCTGAGGTAATCTGTCCTGAGGTAATCTGTCCTGGGGTAATCTGTTTTGAGGTAATCTGTCCTGAGCTAATCTGTCCTGAGCTAATCTGTCCTGAGGTAATCTGTCCTGAGGTAATCTGTCCTGAGGTAATCCTCAACCCATTTTGAGTCTGCTGCACTGAAATGTGTCACTGTATGGTTAGGACTGCTGTAATGGATGTGATGGGCTAATGTGGACAATGCTCTCCTCATCCACTACACAGTAATTATGTTAACTAACATATACACTTTGGATGTCTCTCTCTCTCTCTCTTCCTCATTTTGCTGGGGATTTGAGGTTAAAGATGAAAGTGCAATGATGTGGATTTCGTTCAGACAAAGACGCTAAATCAATATGAAAGGGATAAGTGGGGAGTAGTGTGTGTGTTTGCATGGGGTACTTTAATTTAAGATTGTGTGTATAAGGATGGGAGCTGTGGAGAGGGAATGCACTGGCAGAGGGACAAAGAGGTGAGGTAGCTTCCTTCCTTCCTTCTCCTCTATGTCATTCCCTAGGCAGAGTAGCCTTCATACCCTGGGTAGCTGTGGAGGCCTTGGGGTCGGCTGCTGCTCATTAGCAATGTGCTAGACTGGCTTCAGTACAATAGCCTGGTCAGGTCTAGACAGTAGCCTGGTCAGGTCTAGACAGTAGCCTGGTCAGGTCTGGACAGTAGCCTGGTCAGGTCTGGACAGTAGCCTGGTCAGGTCTGGACAGTAGCCTGGTCAGGTCTAGACAGTAGCCTGGTCAGGTCTAGACAGTAGCCTGGTCAGGTCTGGACAGTAGCCTGGTCAGGTCTGGACAGTAGCCTGGTCAGGTCTAGACAGTAGCCTTGTCAGGTCTAGACAGTAGCCTGGTCAGGTCTAGAGAGTAGCCTGGTCAGGTCTGGAGAGTATCGTGGTCAGGTCTTGTTCTACCCACACCACTTGCCCAGTTGACTGACTCTCTCTCTTTCTCCCTTTTCACTCACCCAACTCTCTCCATCTCTGCCTTTCTGTTTCATTTTCTCTCCCTGCGTCCCTCGCTCCCGCTGCCACCCTCAAGGCTAAAAATATGTGTCCTATCCCACCAGTCCTTCATCAGTCGATCTCTCGTCAGGCCAGACAGATAGAGGAACAGAGACGGATGGACAATAACGCCCCTCGTGTTCATCTATCTCCAATCACACTCTGGCCCTCTGGCCACTATGATCCAACATGTCAGCATGTCAGTCACATCCCACAATGGACCTCTCTCATATACTAATTGATTTTCCACTTCAATTAAAGCATTGGCTTGTGCAGTGCTATGAGTCATTGAGGTTGGAATTCATTCTGTTTAAATGTCCATAATCATTTCAAACTATTTCACTCCTTAAACTACCTGTAGGCCTATAGACAGAGAGGAGTGAGGTGGAGAGCCATGGGGATGGTCCCAAAAGGGAACCGACAGGATGAAGTAAATCAGTCGAGGCTAGTTCTTTCACTCACCAAGCAAACAAGAACAATTCAACTAAACAAACTCTGCAGCCTTTAACAACAACAAGCCAACAATAGACGACGGAGAAATCAATTTTTTTTTAAGTCTAATTTTCCAAGGCCCTGTTGTTTCGTTGGCCTGGCCCTGAATCATGCTCTACAAAGGGACCACATTGTGCAGCGGCTTCCAGTTGAAGGTGTTGAGTGGGGAGTGGGGAAGTCTGGGTAATTGTACGACGCGGTGCCATGCTTTCAGTTTCAGTACGGGAGGCTGATGACACACTTGGCGTGGCGAGCGGCCATTATAAGGAATCATGGGATATAAGTGAACGCTAATGAGGAACCAATGGGAAGCGACGGCGGGAGGCGGTAGGTCGCTATGGTAACAGGATAATACTCTGGCCATGGCGTTATTATACTGTAAATCAATGGAACTGCATGTGAGAACTTGTTGTACTGGTATTAAATGCATTTGAATGCAAAGTGCAGTTTTTTCCCCACCAACCCATTTAAATGCAAAGTGCTGGTTTGTACCTTACAATTACTGTCAAAACTTACATGTGAACAACTTGATATTTGTATCTCCAAATGTAAGTTCTTGCATTTGAACAATTTAGCTGAGACTTTATTTGACTTTCTATGCAATCATTCTCACCATATACTTGCTATCAAGCAATCAATACGTTTTCTGGCCTTTTTGTCATGATAAGTCATAAGTCATGAGTCGTACATAGAACCACTTCAACTCTTTTTGTCATGATGAGTCGTACATAGAACCACTTCAGCTCTTTTTGTCATGATGAGTCGTACATAGAATCACTTCAGCTCTTTTTGTCATGATGAGTCGTACATAGAACCACTTCAACTCTTTTTGTCATGATGAGTCGTACATAGAACCACTTCAGCTCTTTTTGTCATGATGAGTCGTACATAGAACCACTTCAACTCTTTTTGTCATGATGAGTCGTACATAGAACCACTTCAACTCTTTTTGTCATGATGAGTCGTACATAGAACCCCTTCAACTCTTTTTGTCATGATGAGTCGTACATAGAACCACTTCAACTCTTTTTGTCATGATGAGTCGTACATAGAACCACTTCAACTCTTTTTGTCATGATGAGTCGTACATAGAACCACTTCAACTCTTTTTGTCATGATGAGTCGTACATAGAACCACTTCAGCTCTTTTTGTCATGATGAGTCGTACATAGAACCACTTCAACTCTTTTTGTCATGATGAGTCGTACATAGAACCACTTCAGCTCTTTTTGTCATGATGAGTCGTACATAGAACCACTTCAACTCTTTTTGTCATGATGAGTCGTACATAGAACCACTTCAGCTCTTTTTGTCATGATGAGTCGTACATAGAACCACTTCAACTCTTTTTGTCATGATGAGTCGTACATAGAACCACTTCAGCTCTTTTTGTCATGATGAGTCGTACATAGAACCACTTCAACTCTTTTTGTCATGATGAGTCGTACATAGAACCACTTCAACTCTTTTTGTCATGATGAGTCGTACATAGAACCACTTCAACTATTTTTGTCATGATGAGTCGTACATAGAACCACTTCAACTCTTTTTGTCATGATGAGTCGTACATAGAACCACTTCAACTCTTTTTGTCATGATGAGTCGTACATAGAATCCCTTCACTTTACAACAAATATTCAATAATCAAGTAATAAAAAGCATCTAACAAATTACACATTGGAAGCATCACATGGATGTTAGCTAAGATGTCCAACGAACACGTTCACATTTAGCCGCCCCACATTCTCATGCTGGCTGTTCCCCATCTCATATCAGTGAGCCACTGTGATGTACAATTCTGTATCCATCGCTGACACTATGGGCAACCAAAATGGCATCTTATTGCCTATATAGAGACCCACCAAACCCAAACCCTACCCCTTACCCTAAACCGGGTTTGTCTCCAAACCCAACCCTCCCTCCCCGTAAACTGATACATCACACTCTCTCCCTTCCTTGAGCCCACCCCTCTCTTTAATCACGTTTTGGTTTAGTCTGATGTTGTTTTGTTTTATTTCTACAATTGTAAAGTGACTTTGGGTCCTTGAAAATAACTATATATCTCCCATCTATTATTACAACGTCTAACCAAAGTCCAATCTGGTCAAAGGTAGTGCACTATAAAGGGAATAGGGAACCATTTGGGAGGCTGACACTGTCATTGTAACTGTACCACTGTAGGTAGATGGGACAACACTACATGTCAGCCCTCCTCACACTCTCCTGATCCCACAGAACTAACACACTGACACTGTGACACAAATTACCCCTCATACAAACTCGTACATCACTCAAATGAGGGAACTAAGGGTTAACAGTCTAAAACAAGCGTCTTATTCCCCTTAAAATGTCTGACTTAGCTAACCTATTCATCATAGTGTGGCCCATGTGTGGCAGTCGCCCGGGTGATGGGGTGTAATTCACCTGGCAGGGATGACAGGTTGGTAACCACCACTGTTGGACTTTTCATGAAGGGATAGGGTGATGGAAATAGAGAGATGGGTGTGTGGGTAGAGAGAGAGAGAGAGAGAGAGAGAGAGAGAGAGACAGAGAGACAGAGAGACCGAGACAGAGACACAGAGAGACAGAGAGAGAGGGGGAGAGGGAGAGAGACACACAGAGACACAGAGAGACCGAGAAAGAGACAGAGAGAGAGGGGGAGAGGGAGAGACAGAGAAAGAGACAGAGAGAGAGACGGAGAGAGAGACGGAGAGAGAGAGACAGAGAGAGAGAGACAGAGAGAGAGACAGAGAGAGACAGAGAGAGAGAGAGACAGAGACAGAGAGAGACAGAGACAGAGAGAGACAGAGACAGAGAGAGACAGAGAGAGACAGAGAGAGAGACAGAGAGAGAGACAGAGAGAGAGACAGAGAGAGAGACAGAGAGAGACAGAGACAGAGAGAGAGACAGAGAGAGAGAGAGACAGAGAGAGAGACAGAGACAGAGAGAGACAGAGAGAGACAGAGAGAGACAGAGACAGAGAGAGACAGAGAGAGACAGAGAGAGACAGAGACAGAGAGAGACAGAGACAGAGAGAGACAGAGAGAGACAGAGACAGAGAGAGACAGAGAGAGACAGAGAGAGACAGAGACAAAGAGAGACAGAGAGAGACAGAGACAGAGAGAGACAGAGAGAGACAGAGACAGAGAGAGAGACAGAGAGAGACAGAGAGAGACAGAGAGAGACAGAGACAGAGACAGAGAGAGAGACAGAGAGAGAGACAGACAGAGAGACAGAGAGACAGAGAGACAGAGACAGAGACAGAGAGAGAAAGGGGTATGAACTAAGAGAAAAGAGAAAGTGGATAGAATGACAGAGTGAGAGAAGAGAGGGAGCGAGAGGAAAGAGAAAGATGGGAGTAAGAGAAGGTATACTGTAGAGATAGGATGGAGAGAAGAGCAGGAGAAGACAGAGAAAGAGGGAGGTAGAAGGTATACTATAGAGATAGGATGGAGAGAAGAGCAGGAGAGGACAGAGAAAGAGGGAGGTAGAAGGTATACTATAGAGATAGGATGGAGAGAAGAGCAGGAGAGGACAGAGAAAGAGGGAGGTAGAAGGTATACTATAGAGATAGGATGGAGAGAAGAGCAGGAGAGGACAGAGAAAGAGGGAGGTAGAAGGTATACTATAGAGATAGGATGGAGAGAATAGCAGGAGAGGACAGAGAAAGAGGGAGGCAGAGAGGGTATAGTAGTATTCATTATTATGGTGTATAGATATAGGAAGAAGAGCAATAGCAGGAGATGACAGAGAGGAGGACAGAAAAACAGAGATATCATAGCGTCAAGATGTCCCTCGCTCCCTCCCGCTGTGTGTTATAGCAGAGTAACTCTGCTGATGACATTTGACAATAACCACAGGTAGTAAAGTGAGCTGTTATTGCACATTCACGCTTGACCATACACATTCCTGCACACACACACACACACACTCTTGTCCACTGCAGGGCCTGTTCTATCTCAGCACCAGTTTCCGAGAAATCTCTCTCTCTCTCTCGACTGAGTGCTCTCTTTCTCATGTAATGTAAAGTGATGGATTTTGATGGTTCAAGGAAAGTCTATAAAAAGTAAAAGCCTCCAGTTGTGACAGACAGACAGACAGACAGACAGACTATCCGTAGATTGACGGAGAAGACTTTCTGTCCTGTAAACTGTATCATCCTGGCCCAGTTGTGTCATGCTGTGAATGATGGCTGTACAAAGGGAGTCATGACCTGATATGTGTACAAAATACACTATAAGTACATTGTGTGTGTGTGTGTGTGTGTGTGTGTTTGTGTGTTTGTGTG